>NC_050526.1:29071578-29082288 GCF_002922805.2 Oryzias melastigma
AAGATTTTCACATTAAATATATTTATATGAAGGGTTTGTCTTTGGTAATGAGGAGCGTTGAAGCTGCTGACATGATTTTAAGTGTTTCTGCTTCAGTTTTTACCAAATATTAGTATAACGTTTTTATAAATCTAATAAATAAATCTATTTAGTGAATATTGAATAAGAATCTACTTAAAAATTACAAAAGTATCTTTTGATTTTTGAGGATTTTTAGATTCAGATCATCCAGTATTTGCTGCCTTATTTTATTTTTTAAATCAACTTTACATTTTTGTTTTATTATGATCATTATTTATAATATTTTTATTTTATGTAAAGCACTTTCACCTGTTCTGTAATGGGAAAAGTACTCTTAATTTGAATAATACATTGATGAATTGAGTTATAATTGAAAGTGTTTTCTGTAGTCTTAGGGATGTACCACTGTTATCATCTGTTGATGTCTCTGTCTATGCATGAACTGAAAACAAAGTTTTCTCAGAAAATCATCCTTTTAAAAATAGCTGAAGTTTTCATTCCGAAGTTAGGTTTTAAGCTAAACATGAGGATTACGTTTGCTTTATGTATTTGACACACATTGTAAAAGCCTGGACTGTTGTTCTCCTGAGTCGTGACATAAAAGCCTTTTGTCCAGGCGAGCATTAGCCCTGAAAGGAGCTGCGGTGCTACTGTTTGGCCTTTCAGCGATAAGAGCTTCTGCTGCTTTGTCTGCTTTAGATTTACAGTGTTTGGTTTGGTTATTTGCGTCAGAACCTTTTACTGTCTCTTCAAACAATCCACGGCCTCTAATCGGAATCAGTTGCAGAAGCGACAAACAAAACCAGAGTCCTGAATGGGCCTGGCGTGCGGCTCAGGTTCTTATCTTGGATCTCTGAATGATATTTCAAGCTGAGCAAAGCCCCGTCTGATGCTAACAATGTGACTGCATTGATGTTCTTTCAGTGACATACGGCATGACCAGCTCCAGCACCTACTACTTCACTAAAGCCATGACAGACCTGTTTGTAAATTCAGCCGGGGACGCCGGGGTCAGCTTTCAGTCCATCGGCACCATGAATGATTTCTGGACCGTGAGTCTTCCTGTCATGAGTGAATAGTATCCAAACGTATGGACATATCTGAAAGGTCAACTGACCCTCTCCATGTGGACAGTTTGCCCAGGGTCCACTCCTGGATGGTCTCTACTGGACAAAGTGGTACAACGAGCAGCCAATCAACAATGGAAACCAGTCCTTCATCTACTACGAGAACATGCTGCTGGGCGTTCCCAGGATGAGGCAGATCAAGATGAAGAACAACTCCTGCAAGGTCCACCAAGACTTCAGAGAGGAGATCTTTGGATGCTTTGATGTCTATGATGAAAAGAAGGAGGATGACCTGAACTTCGGCCTCATCAATGGCACAGCGTAAGCTTCACGCCATTCTTCTCCGAAAGCGTTTCTGTTTTTCGTTGATGGTTTGCTTCCTCTGCAGCTGGACCTACCACACAGAGAAGGAGATCAAAGGTTCTTCTCACTGGGGCTTGCTGAGCACCTACAGTGGAGCAGGATTCTATCAAGACCTGGACCGGACCAAAGAAAAGAGCGCTGAGATAATGAGCACGCTCATGGAGAACTGCTGGCTGGACAGAGGAACCCGAGTAGTCTTCATTGACTTCTCCACTTATAACGCAAACATCAACATGTTCTGTGTCATCAGGTGAGGAACGTAATGCTTATCTGCAGCTCAGCCAGCAGCTGGCGGTGACCAAACCAAACTTTGTGTCTTTCAGTCTGATGGTTGAATTTCCAGCAACAGGTGGAGCGATTCCGTCCTACCAGATCCGAACAGTCAAGCTGCTTCGCTACGTCACCTACTGGGACTACTTCATCCTGGGCTGTGAGATGGTCTTCTGTGTATTCATCCTCTACTACATTGTGGAGGAGATTCTTGAGCTGCGGATTCACAAGTTCTCCTATCTGACAAGTGTTTGGAATATTCTGGATATCGTGGTCATCTTGGTAAAAACAGAAGATCCTGCTCCACTCAGAGCTGCTGTTCCTGATGGGTTCTTCTTCTGACAATGACCGTGTTCTCCATTCCAGCTCGCCCTCGTCGCCATCGCCTTCAACGTCTTCAGAACCATCAAAGTTGACAACTTACTGGGCAAACTGCTGGAAAATCCCAACATTTATGCAGATTTTGAGTTTCTAGCGTTCTGGCAGACGCAGTACAACAACATGAATGCAGTGAACCTGTTCTTCGCCTGGATCAAGGTAAACAACAGAAGTCCTTTCCTCCTGGAAGGTTCATGCATGCTTCCTCCTGGAAGCTTCGTGTATATTTCCACCTGGAAGCTTCATCAGAGCCTTGTAGGCTTCTTCCTGAAAGCTTCATCATAGCCTTGTGTGCTTCTTCCTGCTTTTACAGATTTTCAAATACATCAGTTTCAATAAGACCATGACACAGCTCTCCACTACACTGGGTCGATGCGCCAAAGACATCATGGGATTTGCCGTCATGTTTTTCATCGTTTTCTTCGCTTACGCTCAGCTTGGGTACTTGCTCTTTGGAACACAGGTGGACACCTTCAGCACCTTCGTAAAGTGCATGTAAGCTGAGCAGAACAATCGATCTGTGGAGCGTTGAGCAGCAGCTGAACATCCATGTTTCACCTGCAGATTCACACAGTTCAGGATCATCCTCGGAGACTTCAACTTTGACGCCATCGATCAGGCCAACCGGGTTCTCGGGCCCATCTACTTTGTGACCTACGTGTTCTTCGTTTTCTTTGTTCTGCTGGTAAGCGTCTTCACCGCTGAGGTCACTTGATAATGGAAGTTTGATTCTGATATGTCTGCGTTCTGTTTCCTTCAGAACATGTTTCTGGCCATCATAAACGACACCTACTCTGAGGTTAAGGAGGAGCTGTCCTCCCAAAAAGATGAGCTCCAGATTACTGACATCATCAAACAGGTACAAGACCATTCAATGTTTTCACAATCTATGATTCATATTTTGATGTTTTAGACTAACTGAGAAACACATTTTTCAGAGCTACATGAAGACATTCATGAGGCTGAATCTAAAGAAAGACAAGATAACAGACGTGCAGAAAGCTCTGCAGGCTGGATCTGGAGAAATTGAATTTAAGGACTTCAAACAGACGCTGAGAGAGTAAGAAACCAGCAACAAACATCCAACAGGAGACAACAGGTCCATCTACAGTCTGCACAAGCTAAGAAAGTAGTTCAAACTTATTTAAACTAAAAAGGAAATTATTTTTAAAATTAGTATTTTTCTGTCTCTCAAACTTTGCTGAAAATAGGCTTCAATTAAACTAACTTTAAGATACTTTGTCTATAAATTATTAACAATAATCTGTTTAATCAGCATGTCTGTCCCTCTTTTAGGTACTGAACATATTGTTTTAAATTGTTGTGTCTTGAAGACATTTCTCTTTAATGTGTTTGTACAGACACAAACATCTGAGCATCTGTCTCCTTCTCCTCTGAAGGTCATGAGCACCACAGCTGCACTGCTTTCTCAGTGGAAATGAAATTTATATTAAACAGTAATAAAAAAAAACACACACATCATGTATAATTTTGACCTTAGATCACCCGTCCAATGTGAACCCTGCATTCCCTCAACAGGAGCTGGAATAGGCTCCAGCAACACTGAAACCCTGATAGGGACTTAGTGAGTTCAGAGGAACTTAGATCAGAAACAAAAGATGCTTAAAAGAAGCCAATAGAATAGAATAGAAAATAGTTGTATTATTCTTTAAAGTAAAAATGTGTCTTCAGCTTCCTCAAATAGACCACAAAATCACAGAAAAAAATCCTAAATGAATATTTCCTTTACTCTGAATACAACAGCTTTGCAAAAATCTGACGTTATCTAACTTAAGCCAAAATCCTAACTTCTAAAAAAAAAAGTCACCAGAGAAGCCATCTTCATTCAGAACAGACGTTTAACAAAAAACAGTGAATTATAATGAAGATTAACAAAAACAGGTGAATTATACTATGAGTTTAAAGATAAAAACTGAACTAATAGAGTATAAGGTCAGCTCATCTTAGACCGATTACTCACTACTGTTTGTGATGTGAAGATGTCAATTACAATCCAAATTTTACTTTCATCATAGAAAAAAACTGCATTTTTCTATTAAATAAATATCTGAGTGATCATATATGGTGTTTTTGCAGAATGGGACACACTGACCAGGAAATATCTGCAGCGTTCTCCCAGTTTGACCAAGATGGGAACCAGGTTCTGGATGCAGACGAACAGGAGAGGATGAAACGGGAGCTGGAGGAGAAGAGGGTCTGATTTCACTCATCGAAGAACCAAAGTAATCATGTCAGGACCGAAGATGATGACAAATCTGTCTTCCTCCAGGATGCCCTCAGTGCTGAACTGAACAACCTTGGAAAGAACTACGAGAAAGAATCGGTGGAGAAAGTCTCCTTCACCTCGCAGGAGCAGAAGAGTCTCTCCAACCAAACCTTTGTGGATCAACAACAGTTTCAAAGGTGGGAGAGAAGTTCTGATGTGTCTTTATGTGCCAACAACACAAAAATCCTTTAATAAAGGCATCAAAACTGTTCTCTTTCAAAATAAAAGGCTGACCAAACAGGTTCTAAAGGTGGAAATCTCAGTAGCAAACATCACATCCAGGCTGGAGATGATCATGGCCCAACTGGGATTACAAGAGAAGGTTAAGGGGGAAGGAACTGCAGCTGGTCATGATGCCAGAGTGACGGTGAGTCTACAAGCTTTCGTACATTATGGTGACAATCACCTCATTTTATAGGAATTCAATTTGTCCTTTTTCAACTCTAGAACGGTTTGCTTCCATTCAGACCTGCTTCAAGTAAGGAATCTGCATCAGATGCTCTAGTTCATGTGGACAGAGAAACCAGGAGCCCAGCGGTCCTCCTCAATCTGAACTCTCAGTGAGGAACATGACATCCAGAAATTCCCTCTGACTCGTCGTGAATGTCTGTCCAAAATCCTGCTTCCCTTTCTGACGGCTCCAAAGCTGATCATGAACCGCTATGTGCTTTAACATACACATTTGTGAGTTTTTGTGTAGTTTACCATTAATGCTAACATTAATCAGCTGTTATCATTAGCAAAGCTCTCTTAGGCCATTTGGTGCTGATGAAGGTTTGGTCTTTCTGACGTGAGGGTTTGAATCCAGATTAATGCTAGAAAACAGAACTTCTGATCTACCGAAGAATGTTTCCAGTGTACCGTTCTTCATAAGAGCTTATGTCCATGATAATAGATTTAATGCTCTAAACATTCTCTAGAAAGCTGTTTTTGGAAATGTTCTATACAGACTCAAAGGTGTTTTCATGTGTAAAGCTGTGTAATAAACAAAACAACAATGTACAAACGTTTCTTTATTTCAAGGGACTTTTTCCATTGAATGGAAAAGTGATTAATTCATTTATCATCAAACATCCTTCCTGTTGTTCAGATTACGGACATAAAAGCAGACGGGCGTTACATTCAGTGTTTAGGTGACGCATCGTAAACTCCAGCTTCAGCCACACCCGGAAATGGCACAAGAACACAGACGGGAAGTCCAGCTGGACACGGTGGGATCTGAGAGCGGACCTCCTTTAAACACCTCAAAGATGGGACTTCACCAACTAATAAGGCTCGGCCATAAATTATATTCTAGAAATTAAGAAGAGCAAACCACTTTATACCATTCTACCTACAGTATGTACATAAAGTTTCAGAGATTTATCATCAATGTTTCTATTTACACACACCAAGCAAACCTTTGCTTTGTTTCCCTGCCTCAAAGAATCACAAATCATATTTAGGGTATTAAAAAAAATATTTCAAAGTGAGATGGACTTTCAAAGATAAGATCTGAGTGAAAGAGAGCCTCATCACACTTTGCCAGGGATTCAGCTTTTTTTCATAACTAACCTGGGAGCTGAAAGACACTAGAAAGAAAAGCGAAAATAAAACGCGTCTGTCTTTCAAAACAAAGATTTAAGGCCAACTACAGCTGGACAAGAAAAGAAAATACACCCGTTCCAGTTCTCAGGTTTTACCTAAAGGTTTTAACAGAACCGTGTAAAGACAAATCCAGGAATAAAGCACGGCAGTGGAGGGGTTATAATTAGGATTTGCTTATTTGTAAAAATTATTTTGGGGAAAAATATCCTGGAAATGAAAAATCCAGCTTGAAAACTAATTGACTAAATCATGTTTTTCTAATTTGCTTCAATAAACCACTTAAATACAGGGTGCACTTACTTTTTATGAACATTCTATTGTAGATGTACTGATATGCTGTAATGTAATACAGCGACAGGTCGTATTTACTTAACTTTGGTTTGGTTTCAGGTTAAAACCTTGATACTGACAGAGGGTGCATTTACTTTTAACACATCTGCACTTTTGTTTTCACTTTAGAGAAAAACATTAAAAGAGAAAAATTCAAAATGATACTAATGTGGAGCTGGAGGAGGGCAGCACTGATGGAAAACAACAAAAACACAACAGAAAGTTTAGCTTTTAACTTCACTCATTTTTCTTTTTTTACTCTCGGAGCTTCAGCAAAGGAAGTCCTTAAGAGGAAGACCTTCCACCAAAGTAACGAGAAAAACTCCTGGAATCCAGCTCCACCATCACCATTTACTTTAACAGCCGAGTGTCTTTTTTCCTCCTCCATGGACATCCTCCGAGACTCATCGAGTTCATTCCCCAACATCTGTCATTGCAGCGTGTGAACGTCTGACTGCTGCAGCTCTCTGTGTTCATGACAAATCTAGAGTTCTTGATCATTTTTTCCTCTTTGAGAAACTTCTGTCTTCAAAGACTTTATTCCTCAAAGGAAGCCATTGTCGTTGCTAATAAAGTTTTTAGGACTGAATTCCAGGTTTTTTTGACACTGCTGGATCTTTGGAAAACTTTTTAAAATAAAAATGGTTTGGTGGAAAAATCTAAAGGTGGTTTATTCTCATTTTTATGAACATTAAAATGAATTTCATTGAAGTGATCCATTTAAGTCAAAGATGAGAGCAAACTGTGTTTTGAAACAGCAACTGTCAGGAAAATGACGGATTTGGGAGTTTTTATCCTGATATTCCAGTTTGTTTACACAGCACAGCTTACTGGAAGTGTAAAATTCAGACTCTAAACTAAAATGAAGGTACAAGAACAGCAAAGGTTTTCTTTGTCATGCCTCCTAAAGTAAAGGGAGGAGGACTCGGTGTGAACTGGGCAATCTTCCTGTCACTTCGTGTTGATGCATTCCCGTGTTTTTGTACTAACTGTTTGGCTTTTATTCTGAAGTTCAAGAGCACTTTTCCATAGAAGAAATCTGAATTTTCAACAACTAAAGGTGGAGTTCTGAATCTGTTAATGAAATGTCCCTCAAACCAATGCTGAACGGATAGTTTCAGGAGCAGCTTTAGGCTCCGTAAGCGTTGTGTACATGGCCCCGCCCTCTTTTTACCACAGCAGCCATTCAGGTGGTGGAGAGCGTCTTATTGCGACTGATACCCAGCCATGCTGAAGTTCCCCATGTTGGGCAACCCGGAGCCAGGAGGAGCAGCTCCCTGGGCTGAAGAAGATCCAAAACTCCCCATCCAGGCTGAAGACTGCGATTGCCTGCAGACACGCCGACACATCAGTAAATGAGCGCAGCTGTGACATCGTTCTCTCTAAAAACTTGTTTTTATTATTTTTTTTTAGATGAAAAGGGTTGAGGTTCTAACTCACTCAGTTCCGAAGCCTTGCTGGCTCCAGCTCTGGCCGTACATGTTGTAAGAGGGAACCTGCCAGCCATCGGTCACATACTGCCCATACTGCTGCTGTTGCTGCTGCTGCTGCGGGTTCCCGTACACCTGGTTCCACTGACCCCACTGGTTGTACTCAAACTGAGGCACAGACATGAATACGTCACAAATATTACTGACTGTTTTTCCTGAAGAACGTCATTAAAGATCGGTCTGTTTATTAAATACAGTAATTATGAACACAGCCTCTAATCTCCATCGAGTTTTGTAACATAAATGTTCAGATCACCCCGTAAACTACATTTCCTGTTAGTCTCTGCTGCAAAACTCACGGGAAAGAACAAATTCTTATAAAATAAACTTTAAACGTGTGCTATAAAGAGGATTTTAGCTTTATTATTAGCAGAGTAAACAGAATGATGTCATTTTAGTGCTAATGTGGGATGGGGGAGCATAGAAACATTCCTGCTGCTACATACAGTAAACTTCTGGCGCATTTGTTCACAGCAGTGTTCCAACAAGTTTTTTCAAGTTACATTTTTAAGACTTTTTAAGACCTTTATATGTCAAAATTAAGACCGATTTCTCAGTCTATTTCCCATTTGAGTAATTTATTCCCATTTTATGATGAAAACTCTAGCTTCATATCTCGTTTGTGCCGTGATGCTTTAGCACTCTTCTTGTTTCAAACCGGTGGTGGGCATGCAGCGTATTGCTGCATAACAACTGGTTCTCCAGCTGTTTATTTAAGTAATTTGGACAAAAATAATCATAGTCAACAATTTTAAATTTCGACACGAAATTTGAAACTGAACCAAGAAGCACAATTTTTAAGGCTCAGATATCAAAATTCAAGACTTTTTTAGGTATTACTTTCAAATTCATAAATTCAATGCTTTAAAGACTTTTTAAGACTCACGAGAACCCTGTCACAGTGATGGATTGAAGCTCATACTCAAGATAATCTGACTGGAGCAGAATAACCAGAAGTGAGGCGGGTGACATTTGTTCTCCACCTGCTGAGGGTTCTTTGCCACGTCTGTGGACTCCTTCCCCCAGTAGCATTTGACTGCGTGTCCCTCGATGGATGTTCCGTTCACTGAAACGATGGCGTGGGCCGCACTGTCATGGGAGGAAAACCTTCAAAATAAGATACAGGGTTCTGTCAGAGAGCTCAGAGAGGAGATGTCCAGGACATCATGATGTAAGCAGTGCTGACATCTACAGGCTGAATGCTGAATTACGCCGACTGTACCTGATGAAAGAATACCCTTTTTCTGGGAAAACCCTGATTTCCATTATTTGACCGAACGGTGAGAACGTCTGTCTCATCAGATGTTCTGAGAGGAGTAAAAACATATTGTTCAGGTTTCTTTACATGATGATGACATATACAGGAGCGTATACGATTGCAATGTGATGAAAGAGCGACAGCGTCCTGTGACACCTGCCTGATAGTCCTGACTGGATCCCCCCACAGTAGACGGTGCAGTTCTGGGGGCTGGACTGGGTCACCACCTCTTCAAACCTCAGCTGCTTTGAAACATCTGAGAAAAAAATGGTTTGATGAACACGGAGCAGAAACACGCCTGTCGAATGTTGATGCTCATTCGTTAACACTCACTGTCTTGAAGGCTTTTAGGGGCCGGAGGTTTACGCGTGGCCCAGTTGGTTCTGATCTGGCGTCCTCCAAGCCACTGACCCGCCATGTGAACGATGGCGTTTTCTGCATCCTGTAAGTTCAAAGCAAACACTTTCCCATCTGGAGTTCAACTTTCCTAACAGAAATGCAGAAACTAGATCAGATTTAAAAATTTTAAAGTTGATATATTTAAGCCCTAGTCAAAGGCACCCGTACAGGGGTTGACATGTACAGGTTCTGCAGGTTTTTAGGTTGTCCGGGTCCATGGAGGGTTGTAGAGAGGAGTGGCTGCATCTTAAGGTTAGAGCAGGTGTATCTAGCACAGGGGTGTCAAACTCATTTTGGTTTGGGGAACCACATTCAACCCGTTTGATCAGAAGTGGGCCGGACCAGAAACATAGTAGCCAAACAAGCCGTGGTCAACTTGTTATCTATAGCTTTGTTTTTGTTCTGTTCTTTTCTCAGTTAGAAAAAATGCCTCAAACAATCTAATCAGAGCTATTACTGTTATTATCTTTTTGACAATGACATTTTTGTAATTGTGGTGTCACATCTGATAATTTTTATAGCAACTTAACAGCAGTGAGGCTGCAGGGAACCTAACTGCAACTTGGCACGCACTTGAAAATAAATGCTGTTTATTTTATGATCTCTTGTTATGCTGGTATTTCTTTTCCTTTGCTCCCCCTAGTGGCAGAATTGCGCATTGTGGTCATTTCTTTAAATAACCCTAACTCGACACAGGAATAGAGTGTTCACTACGACCCGTCACCGGCAGCACGCCCGTAGAAAAAATGTGCATGAACGTTTCTCTCTACGGGTTCACTGAGCGGTCTACGACCATAATATTTTGTGCTGATCACTGGTGCGTCCCGTACAGGTTTGACCATTTTTCACCTGCAGACAACTTGTATTCAGCCATAGGACAGCTAAGCCTGTCTGCTCCTAGTTTACTCTGATTATTACTATTGACCAAATAATTTCAAATACACAGACTAGAAAAGGCTTTAAGGAGCATAATAAAGCAAAACTGTGCCCTTCAGGGCGTGTTGTTGCTTCGGAGTCTTACCAGTTTGTTGTAGAAGGACACAAATCCATACCCCTTTGACTTTCCGGTCGTCAAGTCCTTCACAACACGAGCGTCTCTAGAAGCAAAGATGAGAAGAACTTGATAAAACGATAAACACATCCTTCAAACTAATAGGAACCACGAAAAACACACTGAACTGTGAATCCTCTATGCTGTCCTACAGTCATGTATGTTAGCTATCATGGCCTTTTTTTTTTTTTTACTGAGAGCACTGAACT
>NC_050526.1:29084428-29095000 GCF_002922805.2 Oryzias melastigma
TTTTTTTTTTTTTTTTTTTTCAACAAAACTTTGGTTTTACACAAACACATTACCTTCTGTGTCAGCCTTCATGACTGGGCGGTTTAAATTAATGCGCACCGTAGGAAAAAAGAAGTTTGCGGCGGTGAAATCAAAAAGCTGTCACAATTCCTGTGTTTGTAACTGTTGAGATTACAGGAGCGGGAATTTGAGCGCGTGTCTGTGGTTGGAACGCGAGCGCGTCCATGACTGGGAGGAGCGTGAAGCAAAAGTTTATAACTACACATGACATCACTGACATTAATGAAGTTATGTTGCATATGGGGATCTTTTGTACCGATATTTGCTGGTTTAGTCGATGTTTATATTCACAGGTCTCACTCTTTTTTGAGCGGTTCGGTTCGGGTCCAGCATGCAGCCTTGCGGCTGTAGTGGACCTGTAACTTTCTGGTTCTGATGGGCGTTGTGGTGATGATCTGTGGTTGATCTGCTGCTGGAGATTCCAGAAGCAAATGGGAGCTGGTTTAAATTTTTCTCCTTTTTTGTATTTAATGTTTGTCTTTAAATTGTAAAGCACTCGATGCAACACATGAAAAGTGCTTTTAATAAATAAAGATTGATCGATAAGTTCAGTTTGTTGAATAATAACCAAATAAAGTCAGATTATACTCATTTACTTTCTGTTCTGCCAAATGTCAATATAAAATGTGAACAAGTTTTAAAATGAAAATCACAGCTGATCATCATTTACTGAGGGTGAAAATGAACAATGATGCTGTCCAGTTGCAGGAAATTTAAATCACTATAAATAGCAAACTAACAAAACACTAAAAACAATCAGTTTGATTTGTAATAAAAGCATCATCACAGAATGAACTAACAAGTTACCCAGGTTCTGTCTCATCATGTAGCAAAAATAAAAAAAAGCCAAACGCATACAGTTGTTTATGTTTTTATTTTTCTATTATTAATCGAGACGTTCTTAGAAATATTCAGGATATTTTGTTCTGATGTATCCAATGCTATTGCTGTTAGTATGACATACCACATATGCAGTACTTTTGGTTTCAAACAAAAAATAGTTGCAATACTATTTCAACTATTTTCTTTTTTGCAATATTATTACGAAAGCACAATTTTGGGCTTATATGTTTAAAAGAAAAAGTCTTTGACCCGTTGTTTGTGAATTACATTTTTTTTTCAGATATATTTAATTTTTTGCATCAAAGTTCACATTACAGCTAGAAGTGGCTGGTAGCTCAGTTGGCTGGTGTAGGACCAGTTTCCAGGGCAATTAGCTAAAATCCAGTGATGGTCTTTAGACAAGACCCTTCATGCAGCTGCATAACTTGATCTCTGTACCTTAAAAATATAGGATTGTGTCAGGAAGAGCATCCAGCGTAAAACTCTCTGCATAACCACCGTGTGAATCAGTGAAAGCTGATTCACAGTGCTGATCCCTGACAGGATAAGCCGAAAGGTTAAACGACAACAGTTGTTAAGGAGAAAATTTTGAATTGGCACTTCAAGTCATAAACGTTGCTGACCCCTGGTCTAAACAAAATGCTAACAGATTCTACTTTATCAAGGGAAAATCCTCTGGATTGATTTTCAATCTGCAAGAATCGACTTTTGACATCTATTTATTTATATATATATATTATTTACACGTATTTTTCACGTCCAGAAAAAACTAAATAAATCAGACATGCGTGCTAAAATAATCCAGCAATCTAAATAACAACCAGTAATGTTCTATCATTTGATTAAAAAATAATATTAGATTGTTGTGTTTTCCGTGAATGGAAATAAGTTCGTGAACGATACCTCTGTGATCATTTTGCAGCTTTTGCATGGTCCGATCTGGGTGAAGAGCTGCAGGATCAAAATTTCGGTAACGTCTCTAGAAAGGTTTCCAACATACCTAAGGACAAAAAAAAAGCTACTTAGACTATTTACATATTTAATTCCGGTAATACAAGTCTCTAATAAGATTAAGATCAACATTTTCGATTTAAATGCAATTGTTTTACACTCAATTACAGGCATTAGTTTATTCATTTATATTTATCCTCTTTAACAGTACTTGTATTATTACTTCCAAAGAATGTACTAGTCGTCCATACATTTCCGCTACATAGGAAAGCTATAACACACCGGGTTATAACATTGACAAGCTAAGCTAACCACTAGTTCCAGATGTTAGCGAACATTATGAAACAACCAGAAGAGCTTACAGTGTTCTGGGGTGGCTTTCGTCGTCCATGATCGATGTTGAAAATCACTGGGTCATAAAAGTGTAGCTGCTTAATACTTAGCCGTCATTAAGCGACACTAGTGTAAAATACAAAAGCAGCTAGTTACCCAGCTCAGATGCTAGCTGACGGGAACAGAGCGTACGTCAGACCATGAGTTTGGGTCGTGCGCATGCGTAAAAGCCTGTCATACGGAAAAGGTGAAGTAGCCTAAATTTAAACTTTTGTAACTTTTATGGAGGAATACAATAATAAAAAAACGCAGGTTCAATTATTTAAAGTTGACATTTATTTAAGGGAGATGGTATCAAACAGTGAGTGGATTTTTTTTTCTGACGTGACGTCATTTTCGTAGGAGATTTAAGCGGAAGTGAGGGTGCGCTTGTTTTAGTGACCGATGACCGTCTATAACTGGAACGTAGAAGGGATTTCTTGAAACTCGGATCAAGTGTCATCGTGAAAGGCAGCCATGTAAACACGTTTTTAAATACCCATTCACGTTGAAAATATTCAGCTTTAATGTCTTGACTTTTTATTGAAATGTTTATAAATACTGTGTGCCTTAAAAAGTTGAGGTTCATGTAGTCCATAATGTTTTTATTTTACAAGTTACTTGTCCAACATAATACATTTATGTAAAAATTAGAAAGTAAAGAAACGTTTTAGTTCACACAACACTAATGTTATTATCCTGACAATAAAGTTATGAATTCCAGAGAATTTACGTTAGTTATTTTTAAATGGACTTAACCCTTTAGGTGCAAATAGTTACTGAAGAGGTCCTTTTGGACAAATTGGAAAATTATGTAAATACTTAGAAAAAAATATCTGAAAAGCTATCAAAATTTGATCTTCTTTAAATAATCTAAGTCTATCCGTCGTATGAAATTTTTAATTTTTACAGCAACTATTCCATAACTGAACTTGCCCAGTCAAATGCGATAGAATGAAATATTGTCTTTGTAAATGACTTAATAATAAGAAGAACAATAATGTTCTTTTAATAATTATTTAACTTTATTAATAAATTGAATTATATTCCTATGATCCAAACAGATTGATCTGTCTGAGGCAAGTTGTTAATCGAATTTATCTATACCATAAAAAAATCATTTAAAAAAAAGACAAATGTATCATCAATATTGGAAAATACCATATGCATTGAGACACGGTAGGTTTATTTTACTATAGCATAAACAAAACCATGTGTCATCACAGCGGACAACTCGTGATGGCAGAAAAAAATAATCAAACCATCAGCAGTGCAATGTCTGGACGCTTTGAATTTTGCAAAAACATGTAAAGATATAGTGTGGTAAAATGTTCTAATAATGTTCCATTTGTTCTATTTTGATGTAGAAAAACAACAATGCGCTGAACTTTATTAAAAAAAAAACTTTGAATGGATTTGTCAATAAATCTTTTTTAATTGTTTGTTTGTACTTACAGTATATTTAATTTACTCTTGATTATATTGCAAAATTCTGGAAAACTTCACCTGTACTGTTCATTATCTGGGTATTTATCTCTGAGTCACACTGATTGTTTTGACTAAAGATGTCCTGGATCGATTTTAGCTCAGTGAATTGGATTGTTCAAAATGAATCAAGATCGTTTTAGACGAATCATATCAGCAGCCACGATATGAATGGAATCTTTGATAAAATGAATTATTACATCCCTAATTATAATTATACTATTTTATTATTTCCAATATGCATAAATTAGGCTACTCTCCTTTTAAAAAGCATTTGACATGATTTAAACAAATATGAAATGATTTATTCATAATTTGAATAATGATGTTTGAGTTTGAAAATCAAGCAGTTGTTTGCTCCACAAAGATACACTTGTAATGACTCCTTTGTGCTCTTTTTTATATTTTAAAATTAGATCATACCAATTTTCAATATTTCTTTAACATAAACATTAGATAGCATCCACTATAATTTATATTCGGAAAGGATAAAATCTATAAAACCTTTATGAAGCATATTTCTATTGTTAACACTGTAAAACTAAAGTGTTTTTAATAAACAACTAGCCTCTTTGTGGGGGAGTTTTTATTAGAGCAGTAAAAGTTAACGCATTAACGCACCCGATTAACAAAAATAAAAATGAACGCATAAATATTCATTAACGCAAATAAATCACAACTCACAGAGCAGCAGTCCTTCACCTAACCTCAGCCGTTCAGGCTTCCATTGTGTGCATTAAAACACTTAATCAGGTATTATCTCACATTAGCTCATGGTTATTTACAAAAGAAGTTAATATTTAATAGGTTTTTAGTACTTTAATATTATTATTTTTATGGTTTAGATAGATTTTTCACAAAAATCAATTTAATTCATGGTCCTGAGCCTCAACTTTCTTGGAGTAAGCCCTGTAGACATATAAGTCTTACTAATTAAAAATAAACGTTCTAAATGTGTTTTGTGTGATTTGCAGATAACTGGTTGCCAAATAATGTAACAAAAATTGCGATTAATCGCGATTATTTTTTTCCCTAAGGTATGCGATTAATTCAATTTTTGTAATCGACTCCCCGCTTAGTTTTTATGTAAAAGCCTTGATGGCTTGAGTGCTTTTCTTTTTTAAATAAAACCTATAATTTGAATAGCAATTAGTAAACAGAACTTTCAATCGTGTACCTCTCAGGAGTCTGACTGTATTTTTAAACATATTTTGCTTTTTTTTCTCCCCTCATCTCTTTAGGATTCTGAAGTTTTCTCTGGAGCTCTGTGGTCCACAAACAGACTTTTTCAGGTTTAATTGCATTCGTGTAAACCCTCGTGGGTTAATTGTCGTGGAGTCTCCGGCGTGGATCTGCAGCTCTGTCCCCGCCCGCCGCTGCCTGCCGCCCCCACCGTTAACCCTGCTATTTCCAGAAACTTCCAGCCCACTTCCCCACGTCACTCCACGGAGTCTTTAAAGCGTCCGCCGCCCGTATAAAATGTCTTAGTAACAGAGCGCGAGCATCATGAACGCCGTGAAGACACGCACCCCCACGCCGACCATGGCTACCAACGACAGCGACCCCCTGCCCCTCGGCTGGGAGGTAAAAATCGACCCCCAGACCGGATGGCCGTTTTTCGTGGATCACAACAACCGAACCACAACCTGGAATGACCCGAGACACGTCACGAGAAAGGTAACTGAGCGCGCGGATAAAGTTGGTTCGTCCGCGGGGAGCGCTCGCGGATGAATCTGCGGTCGTTGCGGGCCGTCACGCGCCGTTTTCTGCGGGTTCTGTTTTTATCTGTGGAATATTCTATTGTCGGTGCCCCCCTCTCCGGAGCCTCCTCTAGCGGCTGATCGGTCCCGTCATGTCCTCGTGTCATCATCTAACTATTATTACTCGATGAGTCACCCTGCAGTATGTGACGGCCGGTGCAGGGGGGGGCTTTTCACGCGGCGTTTTTCAGAATAAAGGTCATTTTCCCAGCAGGGACCGCGGCGGGTCTGCTGGGATCTGTAGCATATAGAATGTATAGCAGGGAGCTGGGGGGAGAGGAGGGGGCAGACAGGAACCGCCTTCCAAAGTTAGTGTCCAGAGGAATCTGCTGGAAAGACACAGCTGCTGTGGGGGGGTTAAAATGGGTGCAGTGGTGCGGGCTGTCCCGGGCAGAGGGCAAAGGGTCGTTCACGGTTATCCAACAACTACAGAGTTCAGGATGAAACGCCAAAGGGTGACTGATTATTGCCCGGTTTCCTTCAAGTTTTGGTCTCCTTTGGTTGGGTGGAGGAGGCGGAGGCTTCCATCAGACCTGTTGCTCTGATCTCTGTAGTTCAAAGTTCTTCAAATCATATATCTTCTAGTTTTCATGATCTGGATCACAGAAATCACTTTGTTAAAAGAACAAGCTGAGTTTGTCTCTTCAGATTAAAAGTTTTTCCTCAGTGATGGTTGGCGTGTTGAAGGGTTAGAGGGTGTGCCGCTCCACCACAGGGACATATCTTCAGGATCACAGAGTCAAACTTGCAGATGCCTGACGTGAAATGCCCAGCAGCTTAGGAGGAGCAGAGGTTGTTCCGTCAGGGCAGCGTTACTTTTGGCAGCTCGGTGAGGAAATGTGAGGCTTTTAGAACCAGGACGGAGGCTTTTAGAAAAGTTCATCAAACGCATCATTATCTTTCAAGAAGAATGAAATATGGAAACAACATTAAACTGATGTTTTGTGAGCAGCTGTAGTCTTTATTAAGGTAGAAAAGTGTTATAAAAGCATCATTTAAAATAAAAATAAAAATTGTTAACTGAATGTTGTTTTTTCCTAAATTCTTTTCCTCTGCTTATATTTCAGAGTCGAGAAGTTTCAGCAAATGGACCCAACATACCTCCAGAACAACATCCTCAAGAGACCCAGAAAACTTTTACCAGGGAGATGAAGCACCCTATTCTCCGCCCAGGTTATATCCCCATCCCTGTCTTCCATGAGGGTGCAGACCTGAGGCAGCAGCAGCAGCATCCCTGCTATTCGTACATCCAGCCAAGCACAGCGCCGAGTGTCTGGACTGAAGTTCAGGCTCCGTCTCAGACTTCAGGACTTCACGGCAGGCCCAGATCCCCCTTGCATGTGGCCTCAGACAGCTGCTCTTCTGAGCCTGGAAGGGTCAGCACCCCCACCCAACCAACCGCAGAGGTACCAGAGACAGTTAGCTTTTTACGTTTTAAAAAATAACTCGCAGTAGGTGAAATCTCCAAAGTACTGATCTTTATTTTTTACAATAATTTTAGATGCTTTAAGGCAGTTAAGCTCCTCACTAGTCACTCTTTTCTCTCTCGTTTCAACTCTCAAAGTTAAAACCTTCATAGAGAAATAAGTCCAGGATTATAGAATGAAAGAGACACCACAAAAGGCGAACAGCGATATAGCGATGGACTGTTTAAAAAGAACCCTGTAACATTTGTACTGGAAATATATGGTGTTCATTGTGTGTTCTGAATGTGTTGTTGCTCAGGTACACACAGCCACACACCACCAACCTTGTCGACCCAGCAGCACTGGTCTCCAGGCCGGTTATATCCCTATTCCAGTCATCCATGAGGGTGGAGGGGGCCATGGTCAACCTCAGGTAAACCCTGCGGTCTACTCTCAGCGTGCCCCCTACTCAGAGCCCTACCAGCGCCTCCAGACGGATGAACGGCCCGCCTACTCTGCAGCGCAGCCTTCTCGCGAAAGTACTTCCCCAACGCTGTTCCCGCAGCACCGGGATGCTGCTTCTGTTCACCTCCCACCTTCGTTTAGGAGCCAGTCACCGACTGTAACGCCGCTGCAGGGAGACAAACCACAGGTGGGTTTTCTAGTGTTTTTGTCTTTGCCAGGTTGTCCCAGATTCTGACAGGGAAATGTAACTTCTTTATTTTTATCTTCAAAGACTCAACAGAACCTCCTCACTAGAGACACGGCCCAGAAAGTGGAGCAGGAGCTGCAGAGACCAGAGAATCTGCCAAATCCTCAAACGCAGCACACAGAGGTGGATGCCCAAAAGCCTCAACAAGTTCCACATTTGGAGCAGCCTCAGTGGTTCCAGCAGCCCCCCCCACAGACTCAGTCCCCACAGCCTGAACACTTCCAGCCCCATAAGCCTGCACAGCCACAGCATCATGTTGCAGACATCACCGTTCAAATCCCTCCAAAAGCAGAGGTTCAGGACGCAGCAGCTACCCCCCCTGAAGCCCCTGCAGTAAGAGCAGAGGGGGATCAGGGCGCCGTTCATCCCGGCTTGGCGAAGGTTCAGCAGATAGTAGGACGGGTGGCGAAGCTGGAGCAGGAGGTGAAATCTTTCAGTGGAAAGAAAAATGATAAGAAATACTTGTTGTTGGAGGAGCTGCTGACCAAAGAGCTGTTGGCTCTGGACTCTGTCGACCCGGAGGGACGCGCAGATGTGCGGCAGGCCAGGCGAGACGGAGTTCGACGGGTTCAGACCATACTGGAGGGGCTAGAACAACTTGAGGAGCAGCCAGCCAAAACCACAAGTGAGACACCGGCGGACGGTGACAACCCAACAGGGAAAGGAGAGTCCGGCATGGTTTCTAAGGAACATTATGTGACGGCAAAGGAGATCTCCTAAAGACTTCAGGAGGAGGGAGGATGCTGACGGACTCCTCCACCCTAAAGCTTTCGTGGAAGCTGCATGCGTTCAGTGGTTGTATGTTCCTTCAGCACATAACTGATGGTAGCTCAGTGCAGTTCTGTTTTTGAGCCATTGTTCTTGCCGTCAGTGTCCTTGTAAATTTGACTGCGACCATTAGTGAGGCGTTAACAGCAACCGCTAAGCAAATTTAAGTTTGAATACGAGGCCTTTATTGCAGCATCAAAGAGAAATACGAGTATTTTCCTAACAGATTCTATGTGTAGTGGCCTTTTGTCTCACTGAAAATTGTGTGAAGCTTTTTCTAAAGGAGTCAGCACATGGGTTGGTGCAGATGTTGGAGGGCTCTGTTCTGTCATTTCTGCTGAAAACAGCCATGACGGAGCAGCTCTGTCACAGCACACAGTGAAATGTTTAGTACATGCTGCTTCTTGGTGCACTGCCTTTGGAGTTGTGTTTGCACTTCGTCATCACTGAAATATGTCATGCTGAAAATCAGCAACACGTCTTTGAAGGATTATCATTTAAGCAAGTTTGGATCTGTTGGTATGTGAGTTGGTTCACCTAAACCCCAGTAAAAATCTTTCTATCAATATATACAGTATTTTGCTACAGTTATGAATGTTTATTGACCTATGGAGGTGAAATGTGTCTGTTTGAGACGTGAGACAATCAGCGTCGGCTGCTAACAAAACCGACGTAACGACGGTCAGAATGTTTGTATGATTACCAAAGCCACAATCTGTCCTAGTGTTAACACCATAATGGCTTCAAAGCCTTAAAAGTGCCAACATGACCAAACATTTCAGCACGTCAGTGCGAAAAGTTCTCCTTACTTTTATGATAACCCACCCTCTGGTCCTGGACTAATAATCTGCTTCTACGGGATTATAGATTGTGGCTGATTGAGTTTTACGGTTTGATAGCAGTTGGCAGAAATCAAGTCACACTGGCTTTACTGAAAATAAATGTTTGAAACACTTTGTTCCTACAGATTCTTTTTTTTTCTTTTTTACAATATATTTAAATGTTTTGGTAATTTTGTGTTGCGTGAAAACAACAACTCGAATAAAGAGATGAAGCCTGACAGCTTTAAACTGTTTCCTTCCTGTCAAATACATTTTCATATTCTCTGGTTATTTCTTCCAAGTGGGTGGAATATATTATACTAGACAGCAAAGAAAACATTACGTCCTCTGGTAGGAAGCATCACAAAATGGGCAAATGTAAGGATTAGACTGGGTGTGAAGAGGTTAATGTACAAATGCAGATCTGTTTGAGTGGTAACTGGTCAGCAGAGGTCTCTGTTAGAGGTGGTGCATCAGCAGAACAATGGAAATCCTGCATTGTGGTCTGCTGAAGCAAAGACAGGCCTGTGGGGACTGACAGAAAACACCTTTAGCACAAATGACTGAAAAAGTGAATGTAAGGATAGACTGGCAAAGCCAGAGAAATTCAGAATGCTTCAACTGATCCCTGCCATACAGCAGGAGGCAGATTTCTGATTCTACAGTGTCAAAATCTGTATTTTTTCCTTTTATTTTATGTGTTATCCTTGTCGACTTAAACAAAGCATTTTGTTTCTCTGATCAAATCAACTAATTTTTCAGTGTAAAGATAAACATATCAAATACAATTAAATAAAAGGTTAAACACACAATTAAAGGAAAAGATTTTATAAGTCAAGGAGTCAAACATGTTTATAGTGAATTGGTGGTCTTAAGTTATGTGAGGTTAGCCCCTGCTAACCTCTGTGTGTTCATTGATGGAAAAGAAAGTGATCAAAAGACTCAACTGTAATTTAGTTAATTTAATAAATGTTGCATCAAGTTTGTACCGAGATCTACGGGTCTCCAGGCATGCAAAGACAAAGGCCTATAAGATAAGGCTCACTTATATATGTTTGAAGGCGGGCTTTATTTGGCACCAGACCAATGTTCGTCAGTAGAGAAGAACCTCCAAAAGCCTTAACACCTTATAAGGTCATCTTCACCAAACCTACATCTTGAGTGATCAGTGTCCATGGTCCTGCTCCTGCCAACAAGGTAATTTATGGCTTTGTTTGTCAGTGGAAAAGTACTGATTAGGTCCCTTGAAGCTCCCACCTAACTAATTTTAACAGGTCTTCAGCTCTGTGTGGGTTAATGTAACAATGCCTTCATCAATGTGTTAATGACAAAATCTAAAGGTGTCAGTGGCGGGCCGTCAGGGCCTGCAAGGCCTTCTCTGCTGGCCTAAAAAT
>NC_050526.1:29095071-29121242 GCF_002922805.2 Oryzias melastigma
ATTGGAATTGCATGTAAGAAGTCCTTACCATAAGGAAGCAAACAACCCCCATGCTCACTTAAAGATTTTATTGCCTAATTGCCTGCTTTAAGAGATTTATACCTTAAATTTGGCCTCCTGCTATGGAGAGAAAATAGACTCATCGGATTTACATGTGCATAATTCTTGATTTGTAACCTGTCTGCATGTTTGTGTGTAACTTTAGAATTGTATGTATTTGATTTTTTAATTGGAATTTATACTATCCATTTTGTGCGTAACTGTGTGCACTTGCAATTTTGTATTCAGATGTACAAAAATTCAAAAATACAATTTAAACACACACGACTTTAAATTACAGCATCATAAAACTAACTACCCATAATATTCAAAAAGTATGTACAATCACCTGATACGCACACAAAACCACATTTAGGCACAAATCAGATGTTAGACTCTTAACATCTCCAAAGTGTGTAAATGGTGCTGCGCGAGGTCCTCGACACCTTGAGTGTAGTGGGTCGATCAGCCCAATGTCCTGCTCCGCTCCCTGGGTGTGAATTAGGACGAGGTGCTGCCTGCTGTTGCCATGGCTAGGAACAGGGCTCGTGGAAGAGCACTGCAGAGAAGGTATGCTATGAGAAATCCAAAGAGGAAACCGACCATTATTTTATTTTGGGATGGGACCTACATGCATTTTCCACGATAACAAGCATTGGCATTGTCTAAAAATTGAGGAAGCACTTTGGTTCTCTGTGAAAGTCCCGCTCCCTTGGCGCAGCGGAAAGCAAGCAGTTCAGAGAAGACAGACACACCCTCACCTGTGACCAGCTGACCTGAAATCCAGCTGGATCAAACTTCTACCCAAAAAATTGTTTATTATATTTCACAAGCATAATAAAGAAAGTTTATGTGCGAAAAAGGAAAAGTATTTTAATTCAAAAACATGTTGAATAGTTTGTTGAAAAATGTTATTATTGTTGTTTTTATAAAATTACACCTAAAATGTTCAATCTATGTTGTAAAAACAGTTTGTTAAACATTTTTGGAGTTTGGATTTCCACAGCAAAATTAAACACATTGTTCCAGAAAGACTTTTCTGTTTTTTGCACGATTTTATGTCTAGTGTGTGAATGCAACGTAGAAAAATGACAAAATAAAGGTAGTGTCACATAAATGTGGTTGTGCTGTTTAAAATGATAAAAAAATTAAGCAAGCAGGTAGTCTTTCAAATTAAAAATACAGAAAAAAAAGAGTTTTAGACCCAAGGTTTCAGTGGGTTGAAAATAAACATTTTACGTTTTAAATTCACAATTTGTGTGTGATCTCATATTATGATTATTTGCAGATAATAAATGGCTGGCAAATACTGTAACTTTAAAAAAAAAAGTGATTAATCGCAATTAATTCTTTTCAGATTTGCGATTAATTAGTTAATATTTTTAGGGATTCCCGGCCCTAATTATATATATATATATATATATATATATACATGCTCCGTATTATTTATACATGATTGCAAGAGCACACAGTTACATACAAAATGTATTGAATAAGTTACAAATCAAGAATTACGCACACACAAATCAAGAGTTACACCCAACTATGCAGACACAAGTTACAAATCAAAAATGACACACTCACAAATCGAATGAGTCTATTTTCTTTCCATACTAAGTCCCCTCCACGGATAAGCCAGTTCATTCCTCTGGTTCCTACCTGCCTTTCATTAAGTTAATGAAGTAAAAAGTATGAACTATAGTGCAGTTTCCTCTGAAACACACCTGAGTTCAGATTTACTTAAATTGATGACAAACTAGCTTTGTTTCCTTTGAAACGGCCGACCTGTGCGTGCGTGGTGACGCCGCCTGCTGCTGGAGCAGGAAACGTCAGTGACGTCGTCCCGCAGCTCCCACCTGGGACACTTTGTAGACACGCACGGATGTTTATTTGCGTTCTCAGCGATCGGGATGAGCGCGACGAAGATGCTGGAGCAGCCAGTCGACAGAGCGTTCCTCGCGGGCAGGAAGGCAGGGAAATGACCGGCTAGCTTAGCAGGCTGCTAGTCGCCGCTCCGTGGGAAAGCGGCTAATCGTAGCTAAGCTAGCGACGTTTCACATCTGAGCCGTCCGCGGGAGCCGCGAGCCCGACCGTGGGAGTGGAAGGACGCGCGACCTGGTTGATAGAAAAGAGGAGATGGAGCTGTTTCAAGCCAAAGACGAGTACATCCTTCAGAGCGGGGACCGGGCGCTGTGGTGCAGCCGGAAGGACGGCTCCGTGACGGTTAGAGCGGGTCGGTACTGACAGCCTTTCACACGCTCGCGCACACGTTCTTTAACCCTGACATATGTGTCACTTTTAACATGTGTGCTTATATAGATTCTTGATTTAGCTACCGTTAGATTCCCCAACAGTCTGGTGACCTTAACATAGAACAGTCACAGTCCACAGGCGCGGATCATGGAAACCTGTCCGATCAGGACGAGGTTTGGGCGCGCCGCTTCTGAGCCGGGAAACAGGCTGTGGAGCCGGGAAGCAGGCTCTGGAGCTGCCAACACCCCAGACAAACTCCAAAGTTCCTCCATGGAGGACTCTGCTCTGGAGTCTCAGATGCTTCCCGGTGATGAAGTAGTCATGGAGACAACCTCCAAATGAGAGGATCATTTCTGGAGAACTTCATGGATCCTGAGGTAGACAGCTTATCCCCAGCTGCTCAGATACAGAGAAGTTCCCTAAGCAGCAGCAGACGGCTGCTCCCTCCTGCTGTCCAGGGCCGTGCAGCCGTCCTGAACAGGTTTTTAGTTGCACAGCTGTTTCATTATTTAATTGGAAAAAGGGTTTCCACTCCTCGCTGCGTTTGGACTCCACTCAGGAGCAGAGCCGTGTTTCAGCGTTAACACCACCATGAAAACTTTCCCTGCAGAAACCTCACAGCCTACTGTTCCGCACATGGAATTCATTCACTGTGGAACAGGAAGAGTCATTGTCTGCCACTGCTTCTCCACCCTAACCCACAACTTTCAGATTTTCCAGTTTCCTACACTGTAATATTAATCCAAAGCAAAAGGGTGTGGGCTCAGTTCTCTCTTAATCTCAAATAATCAACTAAAAAGCACAGAAAAGTTTAACAAAAAGTAGAAACTTTCTAAACTAGAACTAGATTTAGAGCTTCCTCAAACTATATCGTGCAGTTATGTTTATAACACGTTAAAAACACAAATATGAACAGAAAATCTGCTTCTCTTTAGCTGGTTAGCTCACAGGTTTGTTCAGTTTCTGTTTTTGATTGAGAAGTTGGACTTGCTGGAGTATTTCTCAGCTTGTCGAGCTGCATTCATGCTCTCCATGCCTGTGATGTGTACTGTCATGTTTGTGTCTCAGCCACGGATCTGCTGTTGGCCTGGAATCCGGTCTGTTTGGGTTTGGTGGAAGGCATCATTGGAAAGATCCAGCTTCACACAGGTGGGTGGAACGTGGAAAAATATGTCCAGATTTTTCTTTTATTGGCGTTTTTGGATGGAACAGACGCGCTCTGGCGATGATTGTGCGCCTGAACGCATCATCACCGACTCATTCCCTACTTAGCTTGTTTTCTGTTCACAAGTAAAGGCGTGAAAATCTGTATGGATGTACTTTGAGTGTACTGATGACTCGCTGGTGTGAAACTTAATTGTAAATTGAAAAAGAGTCAAATATTTCTTCATTAAAAGTATAGAACATCCAAGTGTTTATGTAAATGTGTGATCAGCAGCTGGTCTGGAGCTCTTATAGCCCGTGTCTTGATCTTCTTCCTCTCCTGACAGACTTACCCTTGGGCCTGGTTTTAATTCGCCAGAAAGCACTAGTGGGTCATTTACCCGGAAACCACAAAGTCTATAAGATCACCAAGATCGCTGTGATTCCTCTGTCAGATGAAGACCCTCTGGAGCTGGAGCTTGAGGTACGTATGGCTGCTAAACACGGGTAGCTTCACGCGTTGGAAACGTAGGCAGTAAATGATAAAGACGGTTGCTAAAATCTCAGTTTTTCAGGGAAGCTTCATGGATGATGAGACTGAATATTTTCAAGTGAGTAAAAAGGAGGATAGTTTTTAGAGGATCAGCTGAGTTATCTGTGATACTTCTTCCACTATTGATCCCCTTCTGCACTTAGAGAAGCTGCAGACCAAAGCAGATGTACTTAGAACTAGGTATGTAGAATTTAGTGTAGTGAAAAAGTTTTCTAGGTAATTGCTCATTAGTATCCATTTTTATCATTGTAATGTTCAGTTTTAGGCTGTGATGATTCACAGGATCTTATTTTTTCAGCTTTGCAAGAAACATCATTTTGGCATCGATAAGCCAGAGAAACTGACCCAGTCTCCAGATGATTCCAAGTTTTTGAGCAAAACTTTCAGTCAGATTAAATCTAATGTGGCGGTTCCCATCAAGAAAAAGGTAAGGCTGCTTTTTTCTCACAAGTTTCCTGTCTTTTATGCTTCTATAATCTCACGTTTGCTCTTTCTGTGCTTCCTTAAACTCACTGCTCTTTTTTTTTTCCCTCTTCACCAACCCAGTATCCCCCTGCCTTCCAGGTCAAGGAAAACAAGGAGAAGGAGCGCCTGGAGAGGCGTCTGCTGGAGGAGCTCTACAAGATATTTATGGATTCAGACTCCTTCTACTATAGCCTGACCTATGACCTGACCAACAGCGTGCAGCGTCAGGGAGACTTGGACAGGTCGGGCTTACCTTTGTGGAAGCAGGTGGGCAACAGTATCTGGAGTTTCATTAAGTCACAAAGTGTCTTCAGAAAAAAGCTCATCTTTGACCGCTTACCTGCTGACAGGTGGACGACCGTTTCTTCTGGAACAAACACATGATCCAGGATCTCATTGACCTTCAGGTAATCTGATTTTCCTGCACAGTAATGCAAACTCGCTGTTGTTCTATGAAGATATTTCTCAGAGAAGTAACCTTACTGCTCTACAGCATTAACCTCCTGTTGCTGGGTTCTGTCTGCTGCCTGCATCCCTCCAGGTCCCAGAGGCCGACTTCTGGGTGACCCCCATCATCCAGGGCTTTGTGCAGGTGGAGGAACTGGTGGTCAATTACAACGAAACGTCTGATGAGGAGCGGAGCAGTCCAGAGTCTCCACCAAAGGAGATCACCTGCGTGGACGACATCCACCCTCGCTTCACTGTGGCCCTGATCTCAAGGCGAAGCCGGCACCGTGCAGGTAAACAGAAAGGATTGTCCTGATCCAAACCCAGAGCTGAAAGGAACCCCCAGAAGAGGCCGAATATTTTTTTTAGAAGCAATAAATGATTTGGTCAAAACAAACTTTGGGCTTGTATGGAGATAGAAACTGAATGTATTTGTATTCCCTGAAGATGATGCATGACTGATTAGATGCATGTTCTCTGGTTATTACAAGCTTATTTGGTAAGTTTCTAACCACCAATTGGCTCATATAAAAGTTTTATAAAAGTTTTATTTTTATGTGATAAAGCTCAGGTAGACAGAAGAGAGCAAAAAGAAACACAAAACACGTATCGTTACAGAGAATACACATATAAAGAAGGCAGGATGATTTAGAATTTCAGCTGTTTCTGGTGCTGATGTCTCGTTCCGGTTCCTCAGGGATGAGGTACAAACGAAGAGGGGTGGACACAGACGGTCATGTGGCTAACTATGTGGAGACCGAGCAGCTGATCCACGTGCACAGCCACACACTGTCCTTTGTGCAGACGCGAGGATCCGTGCCGGTTTTCTGGAGCCAGGCGGGGTATCGCTACAACCCCCGGCCACGCATCGAAAAAGGTCAGTCCAGTTTAGATTTCAAAATGCAAAAGGTGTTCACTAACGATTCAGTCATTATTTAGAACACAACAGCTAGAAGAGCTGCACGCATGTGATAAACTGACCTTTGCTAAAAACTAACATATTTAGTTTACTGGTCATCAAAACGTGTGAAGAAGAATTTAAATGTAAAGAAAGTTCAGGTTCTGGAGGGGTTCAGTCAGATAAGGAAATAAAGGATCTTTGACATGTAAAGATGGACTAACGTTTGGAAAAATTGAGTCAAAGTTTTATTTTCATAGAGACTATCATAGTTTAATCCCTGCCGATACATTTCTTGTTGATGCTGCAGGAGAGAAGGAGACCATGTCGTACTTTGCTGCTCACTTTGACGAACAGCTCCGGCTTTATAAGAAGCAGGTGGGTCGACGCCTGTGTTTTTTAAAGTGTTTTTTTTTTTTAGGGATCCGTTTGGACTCGGTGATTAAATTACTGTTCATTCATCCCTCTATTAGACTGGATTAGATGGCTCTGAATGGTTTGCTGAAGACCACCTGATATCTCTTTTGTCATCAGGTCATCATTAACCTGATAGATCAGAGCGGACGGGAGAAGATCATTGGCGATGCGTTTTTGAAGCAGGTTCTGCTCTACAACAACCCAAACCTGACATATGTTTCTTTTGACTTCCATGAACATTGGTAAGAAAAACCGTCACGCCAAAAATAAACTTCATTTCTCTGCAGTTTCAGTACTTCCTCTTTGTTCTGCTGACTTCCTACTTTTCAGTCGGGGTATGAAGTTTGAGAACGTGCAGACACTGACAGATGCCATCTCTGATATCATCACTGATATGAAATGGGCCTGGTAGGTGTCACATCTGCAAGAACAACACTGTAATATGAATAACTGAACCCACAGACAGTAAAAAAGCTCCTGCTTCCATGAATCTTCTGAAAGTTTCTTCTTCTGTCAGGGTGGACCAAGCAGGAGTCATCTGTAAGCAGGAGGGCTTCTTCAGGGTCAACTGTGTGGACTGTCTGGACAGAACCAACGTGGTTCAAGCTGCTATTGCTCGGGCTGTGATGGAGCAACAAGTGAGATGTGACTTTTTTTTACCTGTGCATGTTGATGTTATTGTTCCTGTGACCTTTTTAGACAGATATTTGTCGAAGTTTTCATTCTCTCAGTCACACAGGCTTCTACCATCTCAAACTGGTTTCATATCTGTGCTGTCAGCATCACTGTTTCCATTGCTAGTGGAGCTGCTACTAATGGTTACAGTATGGCGTTACATACAGTGAGGGTGGGACAATACTGGTGACACGGTGATGCTGCAGTTCAAAGTTATAGATTAACCTCAGTTTAAATCACTAGATTAATTAAAAACTGTCTCTTAATGAACGCTAAAATACCAAAACTCCACTGATTCATCGATGGATTCAATGTTTGTGTTTAAAATAAACATGAATTGTGTGTAAAGAGTTGTATAGAAACTGTGTCTGTTTGCAGCTGCAACTCAGCAGATCTGCTCTCCTTTCTGCAGCTGAAGAAACTGGGCGTGATGCCTCCAGAACAGCCCCTGCCCCTCAAATGCTACCGGATCTATCAGGTCATGTGGGCCAACAACGGCGACACCATCAGCAGACAGTATGCAGGAACTGCAGCACTCAAGGTAACATGCATGTCAGAACAAACTTTACTGACCAGGGTTCTCAAAAACAAAAAAAACATGTTCATGTCACTGAATCTGCTGCTTCATGGTTTCATTCTTTGTTGGTTCTCAGGGTTTCTATAACATTTACACAGCAAGCACAGTAAAATGATAAACTCCAATCGCTTTTCTGAGTGTTTTAAATAACTACAGCATTAAACACAACTGTAATAAAGCAAATAAATGAATTAAAAGTCTGCATATGCCGCCATTTACCTGTTCTCCATCATTAAACTAAAATAGGATTTAAATGTCACTGAGAAGTTCCTGTTGTGTTTCCAGACTTATGACAGAGACAAGTTTTTTCATTTAACCACTCATAATGCAGGGATGCTGCTGCCATTTGTTTGCTGGATCACTTTCTGAGTCCCAGTTTAACCAGGATAGTCATTTGCTGACTCGAACGCAACCTTAAATCATTAGACAGTCGATGTGCAATAACAGCGCATCGTCATCAGGAACAACATGTTCTGAACTGCAACTGAATCACTGGTAACAGAGAAATTTAGACTGCAAGTTTGGTTTCCTTTGAGCTTTTTCAGATATTAATTATTTTTATTTTAAATCAAGATATCTGAATTTAAAGATCAAGATCAAATCAACCAAAAGAGGGATGTTGCCATAGATGGCCATTAGAGATGGTCCTCAGAAACGGCCGTTAGAGACGTTAGAAACGGTCGTCAGAATCGATGGAGATGGTTGTTAAAGCCATTGTCCAAGGTGTTGTTAGAGACGCCGCAGGGAGTAGTCATCATAAACAACCGTTAGAGACGTCGCTAGAAACGGTCGGTCAATAGAGATGGTTGTTAAAGCCATCATCAGAAGAGACGCTATTGAGGATGGTCATCAGAAACAGCCGTTAAGAGGCTCCTTACAAAAGATGATGCTGACCCAAGAGCATGAAAATCAAAGGGGTTGTTACCAGTGAGTGCTTTTGTTCACGAGTCTCTGTTTGACATGTCATTTTCATTTGTCAGACTGTATTCACTCATGGGGAACAACATTAAAGGATGATTGAACACATTTTATCACAGGGAGACTTCACCAGGACAGGGGAGAGGAAACTGGCTGGAGTGATGAAAGATGGCGTGAACTCCGCCAACCGTTACTACCTGAACCGTTTCAGAGACGCCTATAGACAAGCGGTTATTGGTACGATAAGACAACTTTGCATGTTAACCGTCAGCCAGGCCTGTTCTAAACTCCTCCTGAACGTGGTTCGACTCCCTGCAGATTTGATGATGGGTGTGCCGGTCACAGAGGACCTCTATTCCATCTTTAGTAAGGAGAAAGAGCATGAAGAGAAGGAGAAGGAGAGCCAGAGAGGAGCCCAGGAGCAGGTCAGCCTCCTGCTGCAAACTTACATGCAGCTGTTACTGCCAGATGATGAGCAGTTCCATGGCGGTTGGGCCCTCATCAGTTGTGACATGAGGTGAGTGCTAACAGAACCGCCTGAATGTGGTTCTAAACCAGGTAAACATGTGGCACTGATGCTGATTGTTGTTTCCTTTTAGCCTTATTGATGCAAACAGCAAAGACGTGGACGTGTTGTTGCTCCTCTCTGACAAAGCTTATTACATCGCTTAGTAGGTTCTTTAATTTGAGTAAAAATGCTGTCCTGAGACCTTTTGGGTTTGCTGACTCATGCCTCCCTTCATTTGTAACCCAGCTACGATGAAGAGGCAGATAAAGTGGATCAGTACCAGCGGCTGAACTTGGAGGGCCTGGAAAAGATTGAGATTGGTAAGAAGTTACACACTCGCTGAGTCAGCCGCCGCTTCCTAAAAATGTGCCAACACGTTTCCCCGCCGTGATGTCACCATGAGTCATTCAGGAAAGCAAATGCTGAAGGTGGATGAGCTGCACGTTTGTCTGCAGGTCCAGAGCCGACTCTGTTTGGGAAGCCAAAGTTCTGCTGCATGCGTTTGCACTACAGGAATGGAGACACAAGCGGATACTTCCACACTCTGAGAGCAGCAACACGCAACCCCGAGGATGATGGGAAAGGTGGGCTGGAGTCCATCAAGAACAGGTGGAATGCTTCTGCACAGCTGCTCACTCAGATGTCATTTCCTCTTTCAGATACTCTGCAGTGCATCGCTGAGATGCTTCGTATAACCAAACAGTCTGTAGGCCTCGACCTGCTGGTGGTTGAGAAGCGGTTAGAAAGGTAAGTTGATGGAGTTCTTCACAATCGTTTGATCGTCACCACAGAACCTTTGCTCACATGTTGGAGGGATCTGTGTTCCAGGCGGCAGAGCAAACCTCATGAGGACATAATGGGGATCCAGAACAAACCTGCTGACCAACCTCAGGGCAGTTCGGGTCTGGCTCAGGGCAGGAGTTTCCTCCTCAACAAGTTCTCCTCTCTCAATCAGAAGGTGAAACAGACAAAGACAAACATTGGCCCCTTCAAGCCCCTGGGCAAACTCGGGAACTTCTCCAAGCCGGAGGTGACGGTGAATTTCCTGAAACCAAATATGCAAGTGAACCTGTGGAAGTCTGACAGCAGCCTGGAGACATCCGACGGCCCCGTCACGGGGGCCCTGAAAAACATTGATGGCAAGGACTCCTCGGATTCAGACTCCTACAATTCTGACCCGGAGCATCCTTGCTCAGGCTCTTTAGAAAAAGTAGACTATGTTCTCCCCAGCTGTGGTATCGTAGCATCAAACCCACGTCTGGGGAGTCGGTCCCAGTCCATCAGCAGCGCAGAACTTACTGTTCCCTCAGTTGTCCAGGTCACGGGCTGTGACGGAACAGAAGATGGTTCCTCTCAAGTCAGCAGTGACCGATCGCCCGGAGCTGCTTCAGTGGCTGAAGAAGCCATTCTTATTGACTTTGGCACTCCAATTGAGGCCTACTGTCACCAGTTCGTCCAGGATGCACACACCAAACCCGTTGAGGTGTTTGGAGAACGTCCAGCAGCTGCTGTAGCTCCACTCCACCCTGTGCAAATTAAAACACTGGGAGACTCAGACAAGCATCCGGTCCCAGAGGTGCAGAACCAGCGTGAGCCTCAGCCCCCAAGGCCTTCTCAGCTAGATGTTGAAACCTCTACCTCCACCTCCAACCTCCTCTCCGTCCAGAAACCTGGCTCTGCTGTCTCAGGAGGCTCACTGAAGAGCCTGTCTTCCCAAATGGAGGGCAGCCTCGGACCCTCGCCGGCTGACAGCAACGGCAGCCGGGTGGTGTCGCCCTTCGCCAAGATCAAGAGCTCCATGGTCCAGGTGGCCAGCTTCACCCAGGCTGGACTGACCCAAGGCATCAACTATGCTGTTGCAAAGGTACAGAAGAGCCCAGAGCCAGACACGGTGAATGAAGCCCAGGAGAACGAGTTGAAGGCAATGTTCACGCAGTGCCAGACCAGGATCATCCAGATCTAGAGCTTCTCAGGAGCAGGAGGCTGTAGTCAGACTTTTTACCCCTTCATGGTAGCAGAAAGCTTGCACATATCCTGGCTCAGCAGTATTCATGTGGACACACATTGGTTCCCTCACATCTCCAGCACCAGGCTGGTGGTGTTTTTACTTACCAAATATGGGTCAATGTTTGTACCTCATTAAAAAACTGCAACAAAAATGACACCAAACCTAAAAAATAAGTAGATCAATGCTTTAGATCGACAGAAAAGCTCCGATTCACTCCAGACATTCCTCCACTGTTAAAGTTTAACGTATTCTTCAAGTCCACGATAAGTTTGAAACCAAGAAACTCCAATCAGAGGAACATGTTTTTTTAAAGCTCTCCCACACTCGGGTCATTCATCACGGTAGATCAGAAACAATAGACTGTGTTCTCATTGTTGTAGAGCTCATCACTGTTGTAACACAAATCCACTGTAATCCCAAAGGATGGTGTGTCGATATTATCCTTTGTACAGCTCTCCCACGGTAGCCAGGTGACGTTCTGTGCGTAGTTTTTCTGTGATGTCGAGTAAACGTAGACGAGATCTGCTTTAGATGAGGTTGTTCATGGTCCAAATGTCCTTGATGGAGCTTGTTCCGTTGGTGGTTGGGTGCAGACTTGCTTTGACACCTTTGAACCAGAATCATGTTTTTTATTATTATTTTGCGGTTCTGCTAACGATGGTTAACCGCCCGGGACGTACGTTCATCCTGCATGTTAGATATATGCAGCCACGCCCACTCATGGATCAGAAACACTGGCGCTTTATGCACTCCCCAGCAGAAGTCCTGTTTGCCTTAAGGGGGAGGGGGGTTGTAGTTGTGTGAATCTGTTGCATTGGGTGCAAGTCTGTTCAGGGTTACTGTCAGCTCTGGTTGGGTCTTTCTGTTGAACGCTTTTGCTGGATAGGATGTCCCTCTGCTGAGACTTTTCTAGATTAATATTAATTTAAGTAAGTTTGGATTCAGACAGCCTGATTGGCAGGACTTTATCACAGATGGATGGATGGCATTGGTCAGGTGTCCTGCTGAAGCAGAAACATCTCTGGATGAAGCTTTGTGGGTTTTATTCGTTTCGCTGCTGGCTGATGTACATTTCTGCAGGTTTATGTTCAGACTGTAGTGCTGGCTGCTGATGGATGTGGTGCTGCCAAAGCTTTAGGCCATTGCTGGGGTGCAGATATTTAATACTGAGGGTTAGAGAGGAAGCTGCAGGAAGCGCCGTTTCCCACATTCCACAGTGACAGTGTCGTTATACGCAGGAGCCGGCAGTTTCTTTCTCTGCTGAGATTCATTTTCACACCAAGCGCATTTGCATCCTCCTCCACAGTTCATTTGTTGTGGTTGTCCTCCGCTTCCTTCAGGATCTTCAGCCAGAATGTCACCGTGAGATCTTGCTGTTTGATTTGCACTGTTGAAGCACCTCCTCCTGAACGTCTGCTGTCATGTTTCCGCTGTATTGAGATTGTATATTAAAGGACCATATTTATTACCTCCTGTGTGCTGCGTGACCAAACACGTCTGTTCAGAGGATTGTTTTGACTTTTATTGTGAAATCCATTTACAGGAGGTTCATCAGCAGACAGGAGCTGAGCTCCACAGTATTTACAACTCAGAAATAAAACGGCTAATTTGGTCCACATGGTGCTTGAGAGCTGATTAACAAAACAGGAATTTGTGAAAGAACCCTATATTTACCTGTACAAACAGCTCGCCAACATTTCCATCAAAACACCTGAACTAAATGGCACATCAGAAACGGGTTTAGCACAGCGGTGTCGACAGGAGATCAGGGCTCGTTGCCGTTGACGCTCTGGTGCTGCTCCATCCGACTCCTCCGCAGCATCTCCATGCGTTTGGCCCTCAGCCAGCCGTCTCTGGACAGATGGTTCTGTCCCAGGCTCAGACACAGCAGCCTGCAGCAGAATCTGGGTCAGGCAGATCCAAACACATCTAATGATCTACAGGCATTCTAGCCCACCTCGCTGTGACCAGCATCCTGTGGAGGTCCTCAGCAGAAACGCTCTGAGGGTCGTCCTTCCTCATCTCCACAAAGTCGTCTTCAACATACTGAGGACACAGACAGATGGATGATGGATGGATCACCTGCTGCCAACAACTCTCCAGACAAAGAGGGCATCTTACCTTGGTCACTTGGTCAGAGATGCTGTAGTCCAGCAGGCGGGCCACGCTCAGGTAGATCCTGAACCTGTTCAGCTGGGATGAGGTCTGCGGGAGCACCTGGATGCCGCTCAGGTATTCCTCTAAGTGAGCAGGAGCGACCTGAGACTCCAGGTGGATCTGACAGTCCGACTGAGAACACAGAAGAAAAGGATCAGAACGTTGTTACTGTGTAGAATCTGGTGTTCCAGCGAGGAGCAAAGTCCAGATGATTGAATGATCTGATCGTCGACAGCTGAGAGGAAACGTAAACACAGCCGTGAGCGTTTGTTTTCCAGTCAGCTGTGGGGGATGTTTACAGCGCCACGGCCGGCCCGACGCCTCTCCCTGGATTGTTCTTGCAGCACGCAGCTGCCGCCATAGCAACTGATTAGACCCGCCGCCAGGAATAGAAGCAGTGCATTCCTCAGGCTACTCGCAACAACGCTGACGCTGGAAACTCCTCCACCATCTGACACCAGTCTGTCCAGGAAGAAACCTAAACCTCTGTGATGGGGGCGGGGCTATGTGTCCTCACCGGCAGCAGCGATCGGCCCTCTGACGCGATCAGCACGTTAATATTGCAGGGGAATTCCATCTGATGGTAGTTAAAGTCATAATCAACTTTCTGCCAGGAGATCACGTTCCCCAGCGCCGTCACGTTATGCACACCTGCAGGAAAAGACAGAAGATTCAGCCGGGTTCCTGCTTAATGTCCCAACCGCCGCCGCCGCTGCGGGAGTTTCTATCAGCCTCACCGGTGGTGTCCAGCTGACCCGGCTCCAGCTGGGTCTCATCCAGGAAGAGGGAGGTGTTCTGAGCCAGCTGCAGGGATCCGCTCACCAAACGGTTGGCAGTGTAGTCCTTCCTGGGTCTGAGCCGGGTCTGGTTCATGTTCTGGAGGCTCATGGCCAGGTACCAGGACTGAAAGGGTTCAGAACACAACAGTTACACAACAGAACACACAAGCACACTTAAACTCGGATCTTAACTCACACAAGGCACGAGCTGCTGGAGGATCTGGTAGAGGCGCTCGGTGTACGAGGCGGCGGGACAGCCACATAGGTTCAGCGCGAACTTCCCCAGAGGAAGAACGTCCCGTCTGGAGTATCTGCACACACACACAGAGAAATACAGTCAGTTTTGGAAATACACCGCTAAGAAAGACAAGAAGGCTCAATTGTTTTGCTGGAGTCCAATTTTAGTACTTAATTTGAACACTAGGGGGCACTGTTGTCAAAGAAAGGTTTTTTCTATAAAACTAGAACAACATTTTTTTTTAAACAGAAACTAAAGAATTAGCAGATTGGGGGATTTTTGTTTCCCTTCACCACTGTGGTCTGAGTGGACATACACGGAGGAGATGAGGTGCAGGAGGAGGAACTCGGCGGCCAGGCCGTCTCCCAGGAGGACGTGGGTGAAGTACGCCAGGAGCTCCGCCCGCACTGAAGGCATCTCAGCCAGCGTCGACGACAAAACTGAGGAGACAGGAGAAGATGACAGGAACTCTGATCTTCAGGGTTGACGTTTGCTCCTCTTTCGTGTACATTTAACCGACAAACACCAGAAGACATTTTTCCTTTTCCGTCCAAGACGACAAAAGTGTAGAAAACACCTAACATCACATTTTAGTCTGGTTGATTCTTCGGCGTCTGTACGTTTTATTAGCATCTGCACACCGAAGAAGCTGGAATCGGTGTTGACTGTAGAATTTACAGGTTTACGTGTTTCTGCGTCTTTTTTCTTTTTCACAAAATGGTTTGAAATCTTTACTAAATTAGTCATTTCTTACAGGCGCCGTTGTCATCTGAGATTGCATGCGGGAGCAGCGGGTTGTTGTGTTGCAGAGGTTTGACGTGGAGCACGTGAAGGCGTGGAACGAGTGAGGCCGGCGGGCTGTGCACGCGCTGCTCCTCTGCCGTCTCCATGCCCTCTGCGGGGTCCAGGAAGGAGGAGGAGGCGTCCCTGCACAGAAGGAACACTGTGAGATGAGCAGAAAGCAGACAGGGGGCGGGGCTATGAAACGAAGGGTCTCACTTCTCCTCAGCCAGGGCGCTGAGAGCCGGACTGACTGACAGGATCCCAAAAACCTCCAGAGTGTCGTTCAGCTTGAAGCTCTCCCAGTCTTCGTACACCTGCCAAAGAGCACAGCCTGGAGATCAAGAAGGTTCCGACTGAAGCCACCAACATGCTCATCCGTCTCCAACCTTCACCAGGCAGGCGGGGCCTCTCTCTCCTGGCAGGGGGAAATTGAGGTCGAGGTGGGATGCGGGCGCTGCCTGGGTGGGAGGAGCTTCTGTCTCTTGGCGCTTACAGTCGCCGTTGCTCTGCATCTCTGTTGGACCCTGAAGACCTGCAGCGTGGTCGGCAGAAACATTTGGAAAACAGTTGAGCTGAGAGGAACTGTTTGGGTCTCGCAGTGAAGAGGAGAAGACAAACACCAGCGTGCGGTTGTTTCTGAGGCTGCGTGTCCATGTCGTCGTCCTCCTCGTAGCTTCGCTTCTGCCTGCTCGGCGCATAGGAGGTGGACGCCACCACACGTGCCTGGCTGCTGTCTGCATATCCGTGCTTTCAGATTAAGGAACGCTACAAAATCCGCTCACACAAGAACATCAGACATTCAGTCGTCCAGAAGCGTTTTCGGTGGATATGTCCTTCACCCAGGAGTTCTCTCCAGGAATGGGCACACAGTAGAAGGTCTGCCTCTCTGCTGTCACGTTGTTCTTGGAGTTAAAGTCCACCTACAATTAAAACCAGCAGTTAAGATGAATCTGCTTCACCACATTGATGGACAGCAGACGGATGCAGACTCACCCCACATTCTGTCACATCCCTGTACTTCCCACAGCGCAGCATCTGGAGGGGATGAGGAAACATGGATGAGTGAGGTGAGATGGTAGATGTTAAAGAACAGCCAGAGGAGGATGGAGAACTGCTCACTTTAGAATGTGTGGCTCCGTCTACAGCCTCGTAAGCTCCCATGTAGAACTCCGGATCAAACATGTCTTGAATGAAGCAGCGGAACTTCACCAAACTGTTGGGCTTCAGGTAATGCAGAGGAACGTCGTTCAGAGACGGAACCTGCATCCAGGAGGAGAACGTCAGAAACCCGAGGCGTGTGTGGAGACATCTTCTGCAGGAGTCTCCTCACCAAACTCTGAGCGCTCTTCTCTTTCAGCTGCTCTTTAAAAAACTCCACCACCGCCTTCTCCCATCCGGGGGAGGGACTGTCCTGCGCAGCCGCTGCAGCATCAAAAAAATACGTCATTTCCGGCAGCACCAAGGATGCAGCTGAGGGTTTAAACTCCTGTTAACAGTTTTTTTTTAACTAACATGTTCAAACGTGTCATTTTATTCAGATAATTTCAAAATTCCAGAAGAATTTCACCACATTATTAAAATAATAACTTAATAGCATTAAAAATAAATATAGACAAATGGTTAAAAACTTAATCATACAGTTTTATTCTTCCACCACCAAAAAAATTCCTCACTATATCGCATTTTGGACATAAAGTAAAATTTTACAACAAAATATGACACTACAATAACCTTTTAAATCAAGCAAAAGTTGTTGAACCTCAAACATTTAAAAGACGTGTTTCTAATCATGTTTCCACGGGCGTCTATGTCCACTGTAAGATAAGTCGTTGTCAATAAAGTTTTTAAACTCCAGCTGAGGAGTGCGACCGCGAGCTGCAGCATCAGCAGCTCCATGTGAGGCTCCATGGACGCGGATGCGGCTAACTAGCTAGTCTGACGCGTAAAGTGTGTGCGGAGTGAAGTTTCTCACCAAACTTCTCTTCAACAACACCCAGAGGCGAATTAATCCAGTCCTGCGTGGAAGGCATCGTTACCCGGACACTAAACCCGCGGAATCAAAGACAAACGTGCGAGGAAAACCCGCGCGGACTTTACTTCTTTGCTGTTTTTTCTCTCACTCAGGATTGCAGAAGTGAGGGCGCGAAATTTGCGTCATTGCATACGTAGAGGGGGTTGGTTTGATTTGTAAACCAGGGTATGCCGGAGTGCGGAGCCATCAAGGACTTGTTGCTGTCAATCAGCACCCTAAAAAGTCTAGTTTTGAAACACAAATAGTCAAGCTGTTAATGAAAAACATATTGGCTCTCATGACATTTTACTTTCTTCTCATATAAAGAATACAGTTAAAATAAAACAAAACTTTTTGAATGATCCTCCGGGCCAGTAGGTGGCAGCATTAATAATACTGTGCCCTTCAGGTCAAATCGAGCGGGTGTTTCTTAAGCAGATCTATAAATCATCTGCCGAGATGTTTCGTGCACAGAAGCGTCGCGTGAGTATTGGAGATCGAGTATATCCGTGGCGTCAGAAGGCGTTTCTATCGCCTTTACTGCCAGCCTGGTCCGGTTGTGGCTACGTGTAAATCCACTGGAAAATGGCAGATAGAAAAAATAACAATGTCCCCAACAGCAGCGCGAATTTACTGTTTAGTGCCGCTCCAGACTTTAGCTTTAACCTGCCTTTCATGCCGGTGAGCCAGGCGTCAGGCCCGGCGGTGCTGTCAGGAGGTGAGCGGAAACACTAAAGTCTGAATGTTAGTCAGGACGTTAGCTAGCTAGCGAGGCTAACCGGCTAGCTCTGCTGCTCCAGGCTTTAAAAACTACAGATGGAGAGAAAGGATGAACAATTAATACGTATATATCTTGAATATTATCTGCTTTTAGTAAAAGAAAATAAAAGCCAGCTGTTAATTTAATTTTAAATTATTTCTGCGAAGAATTGTAAGTGGATGAACTTTGTTCACATCCTGTTTTCTAGATTTAACACAAGTTTGGGGATGTTTTTGGTCCCCAAATGCTAGAATCTTGGTTTTTATAATATTTTCGAAAGGGATTTCTTTCGCCTATTATGATGATGATGATGATGATTATAGTTCTGTGCAAAGTTTTTATTGTAAAATCTACATGTTTACTGTCTGAAAACATTTTTTTCCACAGGAACAGGTCAACCTGGATGTTGTTGAGTCTCTTTTTAGGATTTAAGAGATTTTGCTCTTAAAACGGCTCCAAGGTTTTATTAATTTTGAGATATGTTTAAATGTCGACACCAGTGAAGCTTCATTTCTGAAGTTTCCTGAGCCGCTTTTTCAATTACATTTTTCCTGAATGTATTTAAAAATCTAACAAATATTAAATAAAAGTTTAACATCCAAACCTTGTCTGTAAATGTTGACCAAATCAATGTTCTGCTGATCTTCAGTTTTAGTGTCTGTTGTTCCATCAGAGTATTCTGATGCATGTTTGTGTCGATCAGATGATTCTACTGACGTCGGAGAAGAAGACAGTTTTCTTGGTCAGACCTCTGCCAACGGTCCGGCTGCCTCCTCCACGTTCAGCTACTTCTCTAACCCCGTAACGACCTCTGACCCCTTTGCCGGTATCGGTCAGTCACCATGTCCACCAGCAGGACTGTCCTCAGCCTTAACAGCTGCTGGACCTGTTTCTTTTCCCAGCAGCATCGCCATGTCTCCCCCTCCACCATCCACAGTTTCACAAATGAACCCCCCTCCCTCAACATTTGGCAGTGCTGTTTATCAGAGTCCGCTGGGGCGACAGACTCCACCCCCTACAACGATGACCCCGCCCCCTGCTCAGATGCAGCCGCAGCATCATAACCCGTACCGCCACACGGCCTCCAGCAGCAGAGCCAGTCCTTACATTCCAGCTCCAGAGATTCTGCCTCCACCACACACACCTCAGCAAACTCCGTACTCTCTCAGCTCTCCCCCTCAGATGTTCTCCCCACCGGGATCCACGTTCACCCCTGTGAGTCCTGCTTACAGGGAGATCGATTCTGACTGATGTCAAACATTTAAAGCTTTAACAAAATGAGAATTTACAATCTAAACACCTCAGTTTTCCTCTCCAGCCTCCTCCAACAAACCTCGCAGGACCTCCACCTCCTGCTAGCACAGCTGGAGCCGTAGTTCCTGCAGGTCCCATGATGCCGTACAACTACAACGTGTACGAGCAGGTTCAGCCGCACTGGTTTTACTGCAAGAAGGTGGAGCAGAAGAGTGTTTGGCTTCCTTTCAGCATCTTCGATTCCCTTCAGCTCGAGGAGACGTACAACTCGGGTATGAATCAAAAGAACCGCCTCCATGGTGGCGTTTCTTCTCAGCTTCTCCAGCCCGAGGTCACTTCTCAGAGGTTTTCTGAATCCGTTTTACTGTTTTTCTGTTTGTCCAGTTCAGCCAGACCCGGAGAGCGTGATCGTACGAACAGACGGCGGGCGCTACGACGTCCAGCTCTACGACCGTCAGCGCAATGCTGTGTACTGGGAGGAGGAGCCTACAGAGGTCCGGCGCTGCACCTGGTTTTACAAAGGCGACACGGACAGTCGCTTCATTCCGTACTCTGAAGACTTCAGCGACAAGCTGGAGGTCTGTAAAGTCATGGTCATAAAACTCCACTAAAGCTGGTTTTCATTAAAACTTTACATTTATATCAGCTCATGACTTCTAGGTTTGGATCTTCAGAGTGAAAATCACCTTCTTTCTTTGTGTAAACTTCAGGCGGAATACAAGAGGGCGGTGTCTACAAACCAGTGGCACCGCAGACTGGAGTTCCCCTCAGGAGAAACCATCGTCATGCACAATCCAAAGGTAACTTCCTGGTTTTTCATGCTTGGTGTCATCAGCTCTGTTGGCTAGAACCTGTGTGTTTGTTTTCTCAGGTCATAGTCCAGTTCCAGCCCTCCTCCATGCCTGATCAGTGGGGAACGACGCAGGATGGGGAGACCAGGCCCCGAGTGGTGAAGAGAGGAATTGATGATGACCACGATGAAGTTCCAGATGGTATTCTGCTTCCTCTGAATGAATCACAACTCTGAATGTGATCATAGATTCTAAACGATTGTTTAAAATGAGCTGAACAAACAAAACTAGTGTCAGAGGTTTCATTCATCTTCTGAAACACAGATATGTGTGGAGCTTAGATTTCATCATGAACCATCTGAGGTTCCTCTCCCTTAACCTGCTTCCAGGTGAGCTCCATAAGATCGATCATCTGGTGTTCATGGTTCACGGGATCGGTCCGGTGTGTGACCTGAGGTTCAGGAGCATGATTGAGTGTGGTGAGTGTGGTGAGCCCTCAGAAATGGGCTTGTGGAAAACATCTGTCTGATGTAGCCTGCTGTGCTCTCAGTGGATGACTTCCGCAACGTGTCCCTGAAGCTGCTGCACAGCCACTTTAAGAAGTCGCTGGATGAGCACGCCGTGAGCCGGGTGGAGTTCCTGCCCGTGCAGTGGCACACGGCTCTGCACGGAGACGCCACCGGCGTGGACAGGTAGGAGCATCTAATCCTGATGTGGAAGCCCCTTAAACTATGTAATTTGGTCCACCAAATGGGAAGAAGCGATTTTACCCATATTAATGTTTTATTGCAGACTAAAATAAATTTACCCAAGTTATTCTGTATTCGTGTTGTGTTTGAAGGTTTTTTTTTTTTTTTTATATTCATGTGTGATTTGCTAGTCGGACAGTCGTTTTTCCAATTATTCCAACACCACATGAATGCAGCATTTCCCTGAAATTGAGTTTTTCCTCAGAGGGACATAAACTCATTGGTGAAAATGCCCCTTAAATGAGAACAAATGCCCCCGTTTTGAACTAAAAACTCCAAAATGTTCTGTTTTTAAAGTTTCCAATCAAATTTTAAGCTGTGTTTTTGTCCAGATCTGGTCTTATTTCTTTCTTTTATGAGGTGAATTACCAAAATGCGCCTGGTCAAAATTTTAGAACTCTTTGTGGCCCACGAGTAAGAAAGTTTGCCCATCCTGGTTTAATCCATCACCTTTTGAAGGCAAAGTAATTCTTGAGATGTTTAAAACCTCAGTGGCGGACTCTGGTGGCTACTTGTAGTACTGCACTCTTGCTTTTAAAGCTTTAACAAAACCATAATAATCAGATCTTAGTTTTTAATAAACTGGTGCATTTAAGTAAACATACAAATATAGAGATAAATTAAAAAATATTAATTTCAAGATTTTTCTGGTACATTTAAGTTCAGACACATGAGGCAGGAAAACATTCTGACAGCTTTTGAACATCCAGCTGTTTTTTTGTTCTTGTCATCTTGTCATTTCAGTGTTTTTTTATTCTTGTTTTTAGAGGATTTTTTTTTCAACTATGGCCATTAAACCTGAAGCTTTGACACATCAAAGCCTCTAGGATCCACAGACTTTCTGCCCACGTGTTACAATAGTGCAAATATCAGTTCTACAAGAGCATCCTTAGATCCTTTCCATCCTTAGATTATTTAACTGTTATGTTTCCAGGAGGATCAAGAGGATCACGCTGCCGAGCACCGGGCGTTTACGCCACTTCACCAACGAGACTTTGTTGGACGTGCTTTTCTACAACAGCCCCACCTACTGCCAGACCATCATGGACACGGTGGCTCTGGAGATGAACCGGCTCTACGCCCTGTTCCTGAAGAGGAACCCGGACTACAGAGGAGGGGTGTCGGTGGCTGGACACAGCTTAGGTAAAAGCAGATCACGACCTTTAGGGTCACTGGTTCTGGACTGTTCTGCATCTTCATGGTTGCCGTTTCTCTGTTCCTTTAGGTTCTTTGATCCTCTTTGATCTGCTCTCCAATCAGAAAACAGTCTCTCCTGCCCTCGGTTTTCCAGTCACGCCCACTGCTAACGGAGAGGTCAAACAGGTCATTGTTATTCCTCTTCATTCCAAAGAACAAAAACATGTTTGGAAATGAAATCATTCATGTGTGGAGGGAATGGAGTGGATTCAGTCCGTCAGTTTAGCTTGTAACTGCAGCTCTGCTGGTTCCTCAGGTGACACCACCTCCTCCTGCTGCTGCTCAGGGAAATATCGCTCCTGCAGCTGTGGAGGAGCAGGCCAAAGAAGAGGAGGAGGAGTTTGATGATCTTGCAGGTGTGCTGCAACACCTGGGCCTGTCAGAGTACAAGGGCACCTTTGATGAGGAGAAGATCGACATTGAATCTTTTGTAAGACTGAAAGTCATCATTCATTAAAGTAGGGAAGACGTTTGTAAAGATCTGAAAGAAGTCTGGTTTGCTTCCAGCTTATGTGCACAATTGAAGACCTGAAGGAGATGGGAATTCCTCTGGGTCCCAGGAAGAAGATCAGCAAGTTTGTCAAAGAGCGAGTGAACAGACAGGTAAGTTTTCCTCTGAGATCCGGCTGATTGATCAGTTGTCGGCTGATGCGTCTGCTGATGGTTCCTTCACCAGGCTTCTCAGAAGAAGACAGAAGAAGTTAAGGACAGTCAAGCTGCAGCGACACAAGCCGCCACTGAAGCCGCCGCTGATTCCACTGTGAAGAGACTTCCAGCAGGCAACGCCACCTCATCTGTTCACGTCAACTACGACTACTTTGAAGTTGGGACGGGACAGGTAACGTCCTAAGGGAAAGGGAAGCTTTACTTTGAAAGGATCCAAACGTGAAGACTTCATTGTTTCTGGCCCCCCAGGTGTCAGTGGTCTACCACACTCTGGACTTTGAACCGGTGAACTTCTTCGCTTTGGGTTCTCCGATCGGCATGTTTCTGACGGTCCGAGGACTGGAGAAGATCGAGGAGTCGTATCAACTCCCCACCTGCAGGGGCTTCTTCAACATCTACCACCCGGTGTGTCCCGCCTCCGCTCTGCTGTGGGGTGGTGTGCGTGTGTCCTGTAACCTTGGTGTGGATGCTCTCTCTTCAGCTGGACCCGGTGGCGTATCGGATCGAGCCCATGATAGTACCCGACCTGGAGCTGAAGCCGGTTCTGATCCCTCATTACAAAGGAAGGAAGAGGCTTCATTTAGGTACACCACTGGAGGATTTCCTGTTCAAGTTTTTATCCTTTTAGTCAGTTTTTGAGTCCTGCCCCCTGGTAGGAGGAGAGTTTGTGGACGGACAGAACCTGTCAGAGGAGTTTAATGAGCGTCTGCCTCTGTTCCAGAACTAAAGGAGAGCCTCTCCAGGATGGGCTCCGACCTGAAACAGGGCTTCATCAGCTCCCTGAGGACCGCCTGGCAGACGCTCAACGACTTTGCTCGCGCTCACACCTCGTCCGCACTCCAAGCTGAACTGGCCATCGTGGCTAATCAGATTGAAGAGGAGGAGAAGCACGTGCAGGAGGGTCAGTCTCCCCACTTTGACTGGTTCTTTCTGCTCCACGAGAGACCAACATCTCTGATGTTCTCAGTTGCAGCAGAGAAGATTCCAGAAAGCCCTGAGCCTCCGAAGGAGGAGGATCCTCAGGTGAAGATCGGGATGCTGAATGGAGGAAATCGCATCGATTACGTCCTGCAGGAGAAACCCATCGAGAGCTTCAACGAGTATCTGTTCGCCCTCCAGAGTCACCTCTGCTACTGGTACGTCCCGCCGGACCGAACCGCTCCGACCTGTTTGGAGACGGATTTCTGATTAATCATCCGTAGGTCAAAAAAATATTTAAAATTATTTTTAGTTTAATTATTGAAGTTTTTTAGAAAACCAATTAAAACTCAAGTTAAAAAATATACTTGAAAAACTAACATCAATGTTAATCAATGTAGTATTAGGGCCTCAATGAAAAAAATAAAAGATACGAGAATAAAGTAAAAGGAGAAAAAAAAGTCTAGAATTTACAAGAATAAACTCATAAAAATTATGAGTAAGAGTCAATATTTTGCTATAGTAAAGTTATAATTTCATGAGTTTTAAGGTGAGAATTTATAAGATTAAAGTCATACATTTATGAGGTGAAACTATATTTATTTACAAAAATAGAGACAACAAAAACCAGTATGAGAGCCATAAGTGGTTACTTCAGTTTCAATTGTTTAATTAGAAGGGCATTGAAAAGAATGATCAGGAATCCAGGCGTCTTCAGAAGAAGATTCTTGACCCACAGGAAGTGGATTTCTGGCGAGCGCCGTTTACGCTGTCGGCAGTATAGTTAAAGTCCAAAGGCATTATTTTACAGATTCCTATAATAAATCAAAGCCTTATTGCATCACCATTGCTAAATGTGGATGGAGGCTTACACCACCAACTTTAGCTGTGACCAAGTATGACTTTTTCCTTACAAAATAGATTTTTTTTCTCATACATTTGTGTCATTCTTATATATTTTTGACTTCTTTTTCTTCTTTTTAAAAACTTTTTTTTACTCTTGCATATATATTTTTTCTTTTGTGGTAGCTCAAATTAATAATTGTACTAATAGGATTATGTTCTAAATGAAAATGTATTTGATTTCATTATTTTTTATGTGGAGTTTGACATTTTGTCAGAAAATAAAAAACGTTTACTTGGATTACAAGTTGCAGTTTTAAAAAAACAAAAACTACATGGAAGTAATTAATAGGAATTAAAGGATACTATCTGGATTAAAGTTCTGCTACAGAAACGGAGAGCTTTACTTTTCTCGTCTGTCTCTGATCAGTCCAGAGGTTTGGTTCTAACCTGCACCTTTCCCTCTCTGTAGGCAGTCAGAAGACACGGCTCTGCTCATCCTCAGAGAGATCTATAGGAACATGGGGATCCATCCTGAACATGCGCTGCACTGATCCTCTGAATCACTTCTTCGATTTCCTTTGCTGTAGTTTGCAGATGAGCCATGTTTTTGCCATTTGTCTTAAATGAAGAACCCCGTCAGCTTGTAAATCCACACCACAGATTTGATATAGCATTTTTATAGCATAAATGACAGAACTTTAATGATGCGTACGACCAGATGGCACCAATTACAGTTTTATTTGACAATAAATCATTACATTGCTCGAGTCTTTAGCGCTTTGTGTTGCTGAGCGGAAGACGCGTTTCTCCTGAAGAACGAGGAGTTTGAGACTGTCTACTGAGAAACGGGAAATGACGGCTCTGCGGATGGGATCGCTGCGAGGAGGATGGAGCGGCTCGTGGAGGCAACAGAACACTCAACACAACATCTGAGCCTGAAGGCACATCCGAACCAAAGTTCAACAAAAATCCAAAAGTCGTGTTGGAACGTATTTACAGACGAGAACATTCAGCGGACTGAGTTCAACACCAAACCGATCTGCTAAAAATGATCCTTCTGGTTCTCGTTTTCAAGTAAACTTTCAGATGTGTAAATAAAAATACAGAGAAAACATTTAAAAATACCTAAGGGGTCCCTTTTTAGCCAAAATATTAGTGAAACCTATAAATAATATAACTACTACCTTCTGTCAAACTGCCAAACCCCGACGTCCTCAGGATTGTACTTTGAAATAAAGGACAGCAGAGATGGATTCTACCTAAACGTCCCTTCAGAGAAAGTGCGACGCCTCTTTGCTCTCAGAATAAATAAGACATGCGGCTGCTGTGACGGCTTCAGAAGAGAAAAGAAGCTGCAGAGATAAAGCAGGATGGTCCTTCAGAGTCTGCATGCTGGTCCACTTCTACTATACTGTGGTTCTGTTGGTTCTGCTGAGTTTTTGAAGGTTCATGTAAGACTCGTGTTCAGTGGACTTTCACATTGCTTTGATGAAGGTCATACATTCATTCGTCTACAGCTTTGCTCCCACGACGGAGGGATCCGTGTCTGCTGTAGTGTGGATGGTGTAGAAGAGAGGAGTTTTGTCTCCTCACTCCTCCGCTTTGCTCTGAGTCTTGAAGGCCTGTTTGCGGAGATGAGATTCAATCTCCTCCCGGAAAACCAGCATTCCCAGGTGGGAGTGGGAGGCCTCGTTCATAGCTTTGGACTGGATGCACATGCGGTACTGCTCCGGCGTCAACTCGTCCGCGCACCGCTTCTCGTGCCAGAGGTGAAACAGACCCGACACGGGGGTCCGGACCACAATCAGGTCGCTCCGCAGGTACTTCCTGTACAGGTGGACGTCCTCCACGCCCCAGCCTTTCACTTCCAGGTCAAAGCCTCCTGGAAAATGTAAAAGATTTATAGCAGGAAGTCTCAGACCTTTTACAGGTTTAACATCAGACAATCTTTTCACGGACTGGCCTGTACAAGCCTGAAGCTGACATCCAAATATTTTATATTTTTAACTTTTGAAAGTAAAGTTCTTCTGTAAAATATCTGCAGCTGCTTTAAACTTTATTTGTTCGCATTATTTCCTGTAAGAACCATTAAAATATAATATAGATTTTCTCTTAACCCAT
>NC_050526.1:29131260-29215956 GCF_002922805.2 Oryzias melastigma
GAGCTTGTTTTCAATCCATGTGGAGGGGAGGGTTCGAGGGAGAGGGGCGTTATTACAGTCCACTAGTGGGGTGTCTTCTTCAGAGAGAGCGTCGTCGTACAGCAGGGCGTCAGCGGGAGTGGACGCTGCCAGGTCCAGGTAATCCTGGGGAGAGCAGATGATGGACAGATTAGGGAGAAGAGTGGAAGTTCTCCAGAACAAACAGGATCCTGCTGGACCCTCTGGTAGGATTCTCTGAAGCAACAAGGTAAAGATGCAAGATCCTGACATGCCGGACTGTCATTAAACACATTTACTCCTCCAGCACTAATTCTATTTACTGAACTGTCCAAGAAGAGGAAAAGTTCATTGTGAGTCTGTGAACGTACAACCACGTCTGCAAAACAGAAACGGAAACAAGAAACCTCATTTCTAGTGTTTTTAACAAGGAAGGAATGAACAACACCAACTTTAAATACAGGAAGTAATTTGATATGAAGGAATATACCATTATTCTGTGAACAATTTTCATTTTTTAGAGAGGAAACTTCATCCTGCAGAACAAACTGTTTTTCCTGAGAGTTTCTGCTCGTCACAAATTCCTGTTCACTGGATGGACTGAAACCACTTCCTGATTTCAAGAACTTTCAATGTTTTTTTAATAATTTTTTAAGTATTTTTCTACAGTAAATGACTCATTCTCAACTCTATATGCATCCATAGTCACTGACGGACAGAATCAGGCTTTCAAAATTTGAAAAGCTCAAAATGTTGTAGGTTAAACCATTGACTGTATGACAGAACTGGACCGAGTGACCCCGCCCCCCTGGCATTCCAAACAGGAAGTACCTGCTGGCTCCTAAAAGCCAAAATCCCATAGACTTCAACAGAGAAATAAACAGCTATTACTCAGTCATTCTATTTGTCAGAATAACCATTCTAACTCTGATACCTGTTCTTAATCATTCTAATTTATTCATTATATTTTTTCTGTTGTTCAAGTTATTAAACTTGTAAACTGACCAATCATATTCCTTAATAAAAGCATCTGGATACTGCTGTTTACTATGTCCAACAATCAAAACGTCTGATTGACAGACTTTTTGTAGCCTGTATCAGGGTGTAGCTTTTCAACAAGCTCACTCCTGATTGGTGAGAGTGGTTGCCATAGAAACGTTGAGTCAAACCAACTCAGACCAATCACTGCTTACTGACGATGTCTGGTTCCTGCATGGCGGCGCCAGTATCATGAAAAAAATGCGACTGAATTGATTGAATTTGTTGGATGACATCACGCTAAGTCCAGTTCTCACATACAGTCAGTGAGTTGAGCAGATTCCTCTCCATACAGGCTCCTTTGGACAGAATGAAGGATTTTGTGTTATGAAAAGAACTAGAAACATATTTGCTCTTAGTCATTTCAGATTTAAAGACTGAAAGTTAATATTTAAAAACATTATTGTTTGTCTTCCATGAGAGTGGATGCATCAACAAACCAGAGTCTGTCCATCTGCAAACTCAGGAGAAAAGTAGAAAAACTTTCAGCTTTCATGTATTCATTTCCAGGGTTCCGCCATGGAAAAAGGTTTTTTAACACCCCCTCCCTCCCCAAATGCTTCCATAAATGTTCAGCTTTATGGGTTTCTGAAGCATACCCGACTCTTCACCATCATCTTTTCCAGTTCCTTGCTGATGTCTGAGAACGTCGGCCTCTTGTCTGATTCTTGTTTCCAGCATCGGAGCATCAGGCTGTACCTACGGGAGGAACATGAAACTCTCAGTCAAAACTGTAACTCGTTTTAACTTGTTTTCTCTGTGCTGATGTCATGGAAGCAAACAAAAAGAGTGGAGCTCACATTTCCTCAGAGCAGTTCTCCGGCCTCTCCATCCTGTAACCAGTCTTCAGGAGGTTAAACAGCCGCTCGGGAGCGATACCCGGGTACGGATTCCCACCAAGCGTCACTATTTCCCACAGCAGCACGCCGAAGGACCAGCTGGAAGAAACCACCGTTTTTTTATTTTTATTTTTCAAAACTATGTAAATATAAAGAATAAAAAACAGCTGGAATAAACCTCTAAACATGAAAAGCCCATAATTGACCCAAAAAACTAAATGTAAATGTGCATAAAGAAGTTTTAAGTCTTCTATTTCTGAGGAGGACAGAAGCAGAAGTGTAATTATGACTCATCACTCTTACTAACTCAAAAACATTTCCTATAAATAAGCACAGGGAGAATAAACACCCTCATAAGTTAAACTGTGACACGTTTAGAGGTCTCTACACAGACAAAATGTCTGTGTGCTGCAGGAAGATTAAGCTGCAGCAGCCAGAAAGTCTGTCCTCACTGCTGTGTCAGGTCTGCAGGGCTGAGGTCTCCACACAATCAAGAAGAACAGCAGAACGTTAAGATAAGATAATCCTTCATTTGCAATGCAAGTTTCAAGTTTGTACTAGAATGCAGCAGCATTGATTTCAAACAGGAAGGTTAAAAAGATCCAGAAAAGTGTTTTAATAAAACTTTACTAAGTCGAATTTAAACTTGTTTTTGTTCATTTTAACAATCACTTTTTTTTTGCTTTAAAACAATTTTATTTTTTTGCAATATTTAAAATATTATTTCCATGAGTTTAGACTTGAGTATATGTTTTAGTTTAAGAACATGCTCTCCTCTCCTTGTTAGGGCTGGGTATCGGTTATGATTTCCAGAAACGATTCAATTTGATTCCGATTTTTTTTTAATTCTTCAATTCCATTCAACTGTACGTTTACGAATTTATACACATTTGTTCAGAAATAAATTAATATTTATTATTATTTAATTTGAATAATTTTATATTAATCTGATACAGTTCACATATTGTAAAATCATACAGTGTTACATAGATTCTCTAAAGGAGAAGTTCTAACAAAAATGTTCAGATCATTATCATTGTTCTGCTTCTCCTGGAGGGCGTTTCAGTTTGGCCACTAGGTGGCGATTGCACTATACAAGTACACCTTATTCAAGGGGAAGACAACAGTATGAGGGGAAAAATCGAAGTTTTAGACCACAAATAGTAACTTTTAAAATTATTTCCTTAAAAGAGTTTGGAAAATAAATGCCTGTAAGTAAATAAATATGTTCAATGTATTTTTTTGGTCCTCCAAGCGTTAGCATTAGTCGTCCTATGGGAAATTCTATTTTACGTTAGCATCAGCTATAGGACTTTGTGTGCTAAATCGATTTATATCTTTTATGAATCGATTATTGATATATTAAGCTTAAATCGATTAATCGGTTTTCTCAACTCAGCCGACTCCTTGTGTTGTTTGTTGAGCTGCAGGAACAAACTTCTTTGAGTACATTTATGAACCAAAAGTTATTCTCCTCACACGTTCACAAGTTATTTTTAGTTAAAAAGTTGTTTTTTTTTTGTAGAAAATGTTAACCTTTTTGTGTTTGTTATGAATAAAGGTTAGAAGTGTAACGTCATACTCACACGTCACTTTGAGTGGTGTAAATGTGATCAAACAAGGACTCTATGGCCATCCACTTCACGGGAATGCGACCCTGATCGATGCACAGACCTGGTTAGAGCTTTTACCATCACACCATCAAACCAAACCCATCCATGGGATTTCCTCACCTTGCTCCTCTTGACGTACGAGTCCTCCTCATAAACATCTCTGGACAGACCAAAGTCAGAGATCTTCATCTTCCGTCCTTCAGCCACCAGGACGTTTCGTGCTGCGAGGTCTCTGTGCACAAGCTGGAAGAGAAGACTCTGAAATGTTAACTTCTTCTATTGAAACATCTCCCTAAACCAAACTGGATCATCTGTCAGCACTTTGTCATGTCAAAATCTATGGAACAGAAATAGGATTTTCTTTGTTTTGGAGCAAAATGTTTTGAACTGGGCTGCAGTTCTTAACTATGAACTCTGACTTTATGCATCAGGAGTTTGTTGTTAGTCGAATTACCTTCATTTCTGCCAGATACTGCATCCCTCTGGAAATCTGCCATGCAAAAGAGATCAGGTCTCCCATGGTGAGGGCCCGGTCATCCGGGTTCTCCAGGTAGCTGGAGTTTCGGTTCGCATCTCTGCCCATGAAGCTCGGGCCAACTTTCCTGCTCTCGCGCAGGAAATTACGAAGAGATCCGTACTTGGCGTACTCGACGATGAGATACAATGGACCTTTTGAGAGAAAAGCAGCCCTCAGGAATGGTGGACGACATCCTGGATGTTCCCTGACAGGCCGTGGCAGAAGGTCTTACCGTCTTGGCTGCACGCACCGTACATCTTTATGACGTGTGGGTGGTTGACCTGCTTCAGCAGAGTGAATTCTGACAGAAGGTCTCTCAGCTCGCTGTGGGAAGCGTTCTCTGTGGAGGAACGTTGGCAATGATCCATCAGCTCTGCTCCTCATACATCATCATCACATGCAGACTCGGCGGTTTTACCTTTAAGCATTTTTACAGCCACAGTGGTGTAGCCGGCCTTCCCTTTCAGCCTAAAGGCTGTTGCCTTTACGACTTTCCCAAACTCTCCTTCCCCTAAAGTCTTGCCAAGCACCAGGTTTTTGCGGGGAAACTCCCACTTTGGATCCTCCTGTTGGAACATTTTCTTACCTTTCACTCATCAATTGATTCAACATGAAGTAGAGAAGAGAGAGAAGTTCCTCAGTGGAACTTACAGGTATTTTGAAAGTGTCGGTCTCGATGGACTCCTGAGAGCCTCGGCGTACGTTGTTAGCAGGGAAGCTGATGGGATAAGATTGAGGCGTGCGGCGGAAAGTCATCTCTGCAGACGCTATCGGGGGTTTGGGCGAGTTCTTGTGGTAGCGGTGGAGGAAGTATGAGGACAGGAGGATGGACACAATGAAGGACAGCAGCAGAGCGGTGGCGATGATGGTCTTACACATGTCGTCACATATCACGTCTGAAAGAGAGCGGGTTGTGAGATTATTCCACCTCGCCCTTTAGTTTGCTGTCTTAGGTTTTCAATCACTCACCCTCGACGTCTTCCTTCTCGCAGAAGCATTTGTCGGTGTAGCAGTAGCAGGTTCCATGGCCGGCCCGAACGCCGTTTCCGCTCAAGCCTCGCTCATGGCCCCCGGTCACAGGTTGGGCTGCAGATGGAAGTCAAGTGTGAAGAAGAGCAGAGTGGTCCTTCATGCTGAAGACCAGGGGTCTGCAGCGTTTAACAGTAAAAGAGCAATTTGGGCTCATGTTCTTTAGCCTTTAAGAAATTTGGATTTGGATTCATGATCTTCTTTTTTTAATAATATTGAATCATGTTTTTTTTATTTTTTTTGGCACGAATAAAACCAAACATATAAATTGAATCTAGCATATCTCAAAATGTGATTTTTCTTTTTTTTATGTTTGACAGTAGCTGAAATAACTTATTTTCAAAATAAAAGATGTTTTGTGCCAAACAGGATCATCTCAGTGCAGCTCTGGGCAGCTAGTAACCAATGTTGTGCAACATAAGATAATATGTGCTTTTAACTCATGAAAGATCAAACTTTTTACCAAAGTTTTGCTTTGCATATAAAATCTGAGCATTTTGGAGGCATTGAGCAAACAAGATGTCTTCAGGTCTACAGGGATGTAAAAACCTACATAGTTTATCATCTATGTAGACCTCAGCCAACAATTTATAAATTGAACTAATCTAAATTCAATAAAGTAAGTTCAATAACTAAGTAATACTTAATTTAAAAATACAATTTTATTTTTTTATTTATCTTTTGGTCTTTTTCCACTTTTTGTCCTCAGCAGTCTTACACTGCTGGGTTTAGTTATTTTAGTTTGTTGTTGGACCTTGGTAGTCTTAGTTTGCGGGCTTTGTTTATTTGTTTTCTTTAGATTGTTTTGGTTAGGGAGCCATTATCAGGAGCTGCTGATTCAGGCGGTCAACATGGCTGGGTCAGTAGTCTCCATGACTTATTTTATTTTTGGCCTCCACCGTGGAGAGATAAAAGAGGCACATGTGGCTCTGGAGCCACAGGTTGCAGACCCCTGCTGTACGTAGACTGTGTGTGTTATGATAGTGTTACATACTGGTGCAATCTTGGGGGCAAATGGACACGTCTTTGCTCTCCACTGCATCGCAGAAGCTGTCTGGACAAGTCCGCAGATCCGGAGAGCAGGTGGAGTAATGGTCAGATATTCCTTAAAAATGAACACAAAAAAGATAAGCGACAAAAACATCTTCACTTATGAGCCCAAACTGAAAGCACATTTCCACTGATGAGATGGATCCACATGCAGGATGTGAGACTTCATTTTACCAGGTTTGAACACAAACAGCCTTGATTTGTTAATGAAGTTCTGCACCTTTCCCGGCACCTTGCCTCCACTGGCATCTCCCTGTTGTTGCTCCGAGGCCTCTGAAAGACTCACAGTCCCTGCGCTGTCTCTTTTCAGCGCAGGAAAGGAGCTGTTGGTTGTCCTGGCCCTCCTTTTCCGCTGAATACAAGAAACAATGGAAGAAGAACTTTAAAAAAAAAAAAAAAACAGATGCAGATGTGTTTGAACAACCCGCCTCACCTTCTCCTTCCAGCAGAACTTGTATCTGGGTGCTGGTCTCCAGCTCTTTGAATTCTTCCTGAGCCATAACAACATAGTGCAGCTCCTGACACTCAGGCCTGTGCAGAGGCTCAGAGTCGTTCACGTACAGCAGCCCCCACATCCCATCCGGCGCCTGCGTGATGCTGATGGCGGCGTAGCAGGACAGCGAGGATGTGGACGTGTTCTTATCCAGAACCTCCAGCCAGTACGTGACTCTGAAGCCGCTGAACTCCAGGCAGTTTTCCACACAGATCCTGCCAACCTGCAGTAGGAAAACCTCCATCAATCCATTACATTTCTCTTCTTTTTTTCTGACTGCAGGTCAATCTGGGGGAAATAAACTGAAACAAATGATCCCTGCTTGGAGGCACTCCTTAGATACATGAGGAACAGTGCCACCTTCTGTTCATTTGGAGCACTAACAGAAAATGAGGTGCAGGGATGAATGGGCTCAGGGAATGACCTGAAGCTAGTCATTCCTGGTCCTTGAGTTCTACCACCCTGACTGTTTTCAAGATCTCCAAACACTGCTGGTTGTTGATTAGCTCAATCAGATGTCTCCACATTCTGATTGAAGGAACATACCTGATCCAGGTAGTCGACAGGCAGGGTGGTAGATCTTGAGGACCAGGAATGAGCAGCCCTTACCTAGACCTGGAACTAATGCTTTTCATCAGCATCAGAGGCTGAACCAATGCAGGATAACTGGTGGTGAGCTCATCAGGGTCATTACACTCATACTTTGGCAAAGCTTGAGGAGTAATTCCATCTTTAGATATTTTACACAGTGAGTCACTGTTGGCACATTTAAGTTCCTCTGTCTCTTTATCTCCTTCATAAAGAGCACTCAAGAGAAGTCAGATAAGAGACCAATTCTGGTTTACTCAAACTTCTAAGGATTTCTTTAGAGCTGAGATGTTTAAATCAGACTGACTGAATCTTTAAGATGACATTCAGACTTTAACAAGAATCTCCTAATTCTGCTTTAGAACAGAAGAACTTAAATCTAGAAGATTAATTTAGCAGCAAAATGTCATTTAAAAACAAGCTCTTCAAAATTCTTTTGATCCTATCAGCAAGTTGTTTGACAGGAATGTTTACGATTCCCTAAATTTACTTTTTTCAATTTTCCATCGAGGTAAAAATCTAAATCAGGCTCCATGGTCATCCTGTTTTTTGGATCAGTATTTAAGCAGAGTGGTCTTAATCCAAACATTTACTTTTAGAATAAATAATGAATAAATGAATGAATGACTGAATGAAATGGTTTATTTCAAGCAATCAGGTCATAATACATGAAATAACATATCACTTAGTGAGCCACAAGTAGATCGCTTGAAAGGGAGTGGAAGGAAGCGAGCTTATATAATCCCCCCCCCGACTCGACCATACCATTTTCTCTACATGAATTATCAATATCCGGTTCAGGACTTAATATCAAATATTAATAGATTCCGAATTTTTTTTCGGTGGCATGTTCAACTCTCCTCGTTGCGGTAGCTGTTGCAGCTCGGTGATTAAATTCGCTTGTGGGCAACTTTAAAAGACTTTAAAAGACTTTAAAAGCCGAAGAGTTGAGGAGAGCTGGAGACACGCGTCTGCTCATCGTGACCCAGGACCGGACAAAAAAAACAAAAAACAAAGATAATAAAGATAAAGAAATTAACATTTTTAGCACAGGGAAACATTTCAAGGTCTGAAACTAGAAGCAGTTTTCCTGGATTATTTGCGTTTAGTTGATCAGTTCTAGAAGAACCTGGAATTTTCTTAGACTTCATTTATATTGATCTGCAGACGAGCAGAGAAAACACAGAAAGGATCTAAAGTTCTGAGTTATGTGTTGTCTGTCTGGCTTCTTAAAACTCCTCTATGGTGAACTTTTAAGAGCAGATCTCCACACCTGCGTGTAAACAGAAGCTTTGCGTGACACCGTGAACTCCTGAGTCGTGTTGGCGAAGTTGATTTGGACCGGTAATATGGTGACGTTGAAGTGCAGCAGAACTGTTCCCTCCAGACCTGGATAGGTGGTGTCGTTGACAAGGTAGTCTATATAGACGCTCCGGTTCTCTGTAACATGCAGGTTCCTCTTCAGAACCAGATCTGAAATGACAAGAACAAGAATTTTGTGCATAGAAAAGACACATCTTTATCATTTGCTTTTGCGTTTACTCACGATATTCGTGGACGGACTCTCGAATGCCAGCAGGAGTGGTTTTTCTTTCACTGAAGGAGCTTTTTATGTCAAAAGTTTCCTTTATCCAGGGGTCATTGCTCAGCAGAGTCTCTACATACCGGTTGTGACTCTTGTCTTTGGGAAAGATGGTGGTTAAATCCCTGTCAAAGACCCGTAAAGAGCCAAAAGTTCCCCCCTGGAAAAGAAAAGGAACACTGATGTGAACTGAAATGAATTCAGATGATCTTGTCACGCTCTTTCCTAGCAGAACTCACCTTGGTACGGTTGAAGCTGATGACCACATCTGCCGTGTCGGTTCCGTTCAGGTATGGAGCGTTGTCATCCTCATCGTCCACAAAAACATCCAGGGGTGTCTCCAGCTTGGTGATGAGGGTTTCTGTCCGGACCGTGCAGACCATCACCAGTCTGTAGAGCTCGCTCTCCTCGCGGTCCAGCGGGGCGGTCACCAACAGCTCCGTGGAGTTCTCGCTGACAGCAAACGGCGCTGGAGAGTCTGCAACAGCTGCGTGTGACCATCTGCTCTTCTAAATGGAGCTGAATGATCCATTTCACCATATTCTTACCTGATTCCACACTGTAGGAGACGGTGAGGTTTGGACACACGCCGATCCTCGTGAGCCGGCGGAACTGACGTAGAGCTCCAGGGAAGCGGTTCTCCATGATGTGAGGGTTGGAGGTGTGCGGGAAGCAGAGCTCCTTCAGGTCTGTCTGAGCACAGGGAGGCATGGTGGCGTTGACAAAGTCCAGGGTGATGAGGGCTTTTCTTTTGGCCAAACACTGGGACCCCTTGATGAAGCTGTTAGAAGCCAAAACTTGGAGGGACAACCGCTTCACCGGCCATGAAGTTTGATCTGACGGGATCCAGAAAAGAGAACAGGTGACCTCAGACAGAGATCCTCTAGCGTTTCAGGATTCTTAAAGGGACTGAGACTGCACTCACATTGTGAGCTGAAGTCCGCCTGCTCCAGAGTTTTGTTCAAGTAAAGAACTCCAGTACTGACGTCCATGTGGAACCAGGAGGCATAGTATGGTCGTCTGTTCCAGCACAAGAAGAAATGTGGCCTCTCGGTGGCGCTGTCCAGCATGGCGTGCACCTGAAGGACCGGCGTCCCCGCTAGCTGGCCCACATAAACCGTCTCAATGTATTCTTTCTGAGGGAAGTACAGCGCTGCCGCTCCTGCAGAGACGCAGCGGAAACACTGCTTTGTTATAGCAGAAAGGGAAGCATGATATCCCCCTGATGTCTGTGTTTGTACACCTGTATCATCACAGGGATGAATAACAGCTGATATCAGTGATCTCATTCTGGATGTTGAGCTGTGGAAACAACATCCGCTGCTGAAACAGATCCACACACTGGAGGAGGCAGATGTGTTTTCTGTGTTCGTCTTGTTGGCAGATATTGAAAGGATAGTTCAAATGACACTTAATGCGGATGTTTTAATGAATTTCCTGATGTGGTCAATAACGTGGTTTCCCAGTCTCCTTGAAGTCACCTTCAGATGTTTAATTGAAAAAGCAGGATGCTGTGGAGAGGTGAGTCATTAGGGGTGTGAGTGCCTGCGCGGCAGCAATCCATAAAACGTTGGAACGCTGCGTGTTTTACAGGAAAATAGAGATGTGTTCCTGCTGTAATTATATCCTTGTTATGCTCCTCTTCAGCGACGGTAGGCGACCATTTAGGGAACGCACTAATGTCATTAGCAGACAGCAAAACGAGATTTTCTCCGTCTGTTGGTGGAGTTGAGGCTCGGCTCTGGTTGCAGGCATTGATTTAATTTTGCTTGGCTTGGATGACAGGAGGCCGAGCTGATGGATAAAATGTGGGCGTCCTTCCTGAAGGATGGAGATGTACTCAGTGAAAATGCAGACCTTTTTATTAAAAGTGTTCCAGGGAAAAAGGCAAGCGAACCAGCTGCAGGAATCAGCTCAGATCATCTACGAGGATTAATATTCTAAATCAGCTCACCTTAAAAAAGTTTTGTCAGTTTTTTTAAATTTACATGAGATGGGATAGTTACATAACAACTCTCAATTGTTAGAAGAAAGGAGTCTAATGTAGTTGTGGAAGAAAACGATTTTCCTTCAAATTAGTTTCATAAATAACTGAAAGGAAAGGAAGGAAGTTGTAAACTGATGGTTGTAAACCATCAGCCTGTTAATGGCCTGTTTGTTTCAGACTGATTTACATGAACGCAGTCTGGGAGGTTTTTATAGCCACTAGAGGGAGCTATTCTCACACTAACACGTGCTGACACAGCCAGAAATGTCCTAATTGAACCAAACAATAAAGGAAAAAGCTCCAAAGCTCAGTCCTGCCTGTCGGACACAAAAGAGTCACTCTCACACTTTAATAATATGTCCATCTTTAAGGAGCTTCCAGTTTGCTTTTAGTTGGGCAAATAAAACCCAAAGTCATGAATCAGCAGATGACAGCAGGTCCACAGACAAACCCAGAGGGTGTTAACTCAGAGCTCATTTGAAAGAGGGTTCTGGCTTTACGCCACAGTCCCTTAGACTTCCTGCAACAGGAATTCTTTATATCATTCAAAATTCAATTTCTCTGCTGGACAGAAGCCAACAGAAAGCAAGCAGTTCCTATCAAAACTAATTAATTGGATGGGTGGATGGAGCCCACCCCGACGCCATGTTGAGGACTTTTCTCGTTCCTGCTCCTTAAAGATGCACCACTGAGACACAAACGGGCTGATCCTTCAAAGATGGGGGGGGTTGTTTGTGGTTGTCCAGGGGGCGGGGCTTTCAGAAGATGGGGCTCATTTGAAGAAAGAGCTCAGATAACGCAGCCTCTCTTCAATCTAAGTGTGCAAACATCATACATGTGTTTTACAGCCTTCATCCACCCATAAACTGAGGCTCGGCGTCTGAATGTGGCGTCATCTCCACAGATTAACAAGGTTACAAACAAAGATGCTGTTTGTTTCAGTCGCTGTTTCCAGGAGGTATCAGGTACAGCTGGGTGGAGACAGAGACGCTCCACCTAAATCCCTGCATCATTTTAAATTCTCCAGAACAAAGATCCTCACATGACCACGTCTCAGTTGACTTCCAGAGTGTCTGGGACCGGTCAGAGCCGATAGGGCGGAACGCCCTCGCCATCGTCCCAGACAAAGACAGGAACTCGATTACCTCAAGCGTGCTTCAGATGAAAGATTTACCAGCTATGAGCTCATGCACTGGAATAATCCACAGACTGACTGAGGCAAAAAAACAGAACATGGTCATCTTTGATTGAAAAAAGTCTCAGAAATCTTGTTGGAGGAGCAGAGCCCCGCTTCTCCTCCCTCAAGGTCAGCATGTGCCCTTTCTGTTCCTGCTAATAACCTCATTGAAGAGGCCGCGTATCTGGCAGCAGGCTAATCAATAAGTGTACTAATCAACAGTGATGTTGATTGTTTTGCACTGATGAGACGGACACGGGTTAACGCTGACGGCTGCATGCAGCGGTCTTGTGCCATCTGCTTTTTGAAGCTTCAGAACGAGCATTTCTTCTGTGTAGTTTTTTCAATTTCACAGCCGGTTCCACAGTTTATCTCCATTTTCAAATTATTTCTGATCTATTACCAAACAACTGCAGGAAGGGATATTAAGGAGCAGATGTTTCATGGAGATAAAAACACAGCAAACCTCCTTCACTTCCAAAGGTCTAGCCGTTATGAGAATGATTTTCTTCATAGATTCAATTAACTAAAAAGCTGCACATTTGACTGTAAGTCCACCTTAAAAGGTGTTATTGATCAGAATGTTTGGAAAGCTCTGTTTCCTGTTTCCTTGCTTCATCCTATCGCAAAGGATTTCAGAACCTGGATTTAATAAAATCAAGCCTGCAACGATTTTAATCTCCAAACATGGAGGTCTAATAACAGGACGGTCATTTCCTGTCATGATGACACGCTCATCCAACTCTTCATCAGCATAATAAGATATACGATCCTGGTTTGGAGGATGCAGTTAGGCGCCAGGTAGATTACTCAGTTTACAGCAATGCATACCATAACATAATGATCAATTACCCTGTCGTGTAATCCAATTAGCCCTGAGAGAATACAAGAGCTGAGACGAAATGATCCATGTTCATCGCTCATCGAGAAACATTTCCCAGAGGAAACAACCACAGGTTGAGGATTCTTCTTGGAGGGTGAAGAATGGTACAATAGACCATCATTGATCCAACCTGATGCTACAATCACAAGATTTCCTCTTAAAAAGCTGGATGAAGCATTCAGAACTCCATAGACGTAAGCTAAATATTTATGAGCAATGATCAACCTTCTGGAAGCAGATGTGCAGACGGCTGGACAGCATGTATGACGCCTCACGGACGCATGTGAACACTGCAGAAGTCCCAGCTGACAGCAGCCAGTGAGTCATTAGAGGGGACAAATGAAAATGTTGACGTATTCACAACTTATTGAAGGTCCTCCACAGCTGTCATGGAGTCATCAAACTCATGCAGTTCCATGCAACTTAAAGCATAACCAAACCCTAAATCAACTTTTTTTTTCTGTTGAACTCTATAAATGGGGCTTAAAACTGCTGTCTGTTGGTCATTGCCAAATTTTTGATAAATTAAAATAAACATTTTTAATTCTTAGGAAATATTGTCAATATTGTCTGTGTTGAATTGAAGTATTACAGTTTAATTTTGTGATTGGTCAAACCATGTAAGTTTCAGAAGTCTCAGGTCATGATCTGCTGCTCCAGTAATAATAACAGTCCTGTTCCCCAAGCCCCACCCCTCTGACTGGATTGTCACATTTCAGCTATGGGTGGAATCAACCTCCAACTTCCCTGTTTGGTCACCCTATAAAGCAGCCAAGTTGCTGTCATTGGCTGGGATCAGTCTTCTAGAAGGTGCATGTTCTAAGGCTGTGGTGTCCAAATCCAGGCCTCGAGGGCTGGTGTCCTTCGTGTATTCCTTATTGGCTAAACACACCGGATCCATGTAATCAGCAGCAGATAAAGCTAGAGTTTTGGAAAACCAGCAGGAGCCTGGAATTGGACACCCTGTTCTAAGGGTTGCACAGGTCCAGCAGGTATCTCACAGAAATTTGAGGCCTCATTTAACTCTGATGGGCTGCTACAGAAACATACACTGAGGTAGCAGGCCTGCAGTCACAAAGACAAATGGAAAATGAAGACAAAATGTAGAAGCAAAACCGTTCTGACTGCAGAAATGTGCAGTTTTCCCAGGTGAAATTCACCCCTCCAACAATCATTTATCCGTTATGAGTGAGCTGAGCTGGCTCTTTGATCCATTGGCCGTCGTAAGTGATGGTCAGGCTCGGTAAACACGCCTTGGAAACTGGAAAATAACTTGTCAAAACCCATGTGAGACAAGGGGGCTAAATGCCCTGAGGGAGAAATTTCAATCAATGTCTCCTTGTGCTTTCACCGCAGCAAATTAGATTGTTCCCGTGCATGGGAGGGAAGTGTGACCCTGAACTGACTGCAGGATCAGACGCAGAGCCCTGATAGGTACGGGCAGCATCCCCTGCGATGGAAACAGCAGCGGAAGCAAAAGCCAAGAGTTTACGCTTTCTCATCCAGGAGTGCAGGCAGAGGGCGGAGTCGAACAGGAAACTGTTTCGACAGAGACGCTCACCTTTTGCATCAAAAGATGCAAAAACTTTGTGAAATATAAAAAACTCAAACCAAAATCTATAGTTGTGATGGCATATTCACTGTTGTTTATTAAAGAAGCTCATGGGGGAAGTAATCCTGCAAAATCAGAACGACATATAAATGTTTTTTTTACCAAATATCTTTTTTTTCAGCTCCAACAGCATCTTTGACACATCCACTGTTTGTTTGCAATAATGACTGTTAGATTTTTCAACGGTGCTGGACAACTGAGAAAGATTGATATTACATCTATCAGACAAAAGCTTTCCCAAATGTAATAAGGAGCTAAATCAAATAGCAGCAAGTGTCAAAGGAGAGTTATTGGTCTGGTTCTCCTCAAAACAAGAAAAGTGCTGATGAAAGGGATGGTGGTGAAGTGAGGAGGAGGAGGAGGAGGAGGAGGAGGAGGAGGAGATGCTCTGGGCTGAGGAGGAGTGTTAGCACTTTGTTTCAGTTGCTCAGGTCAGAGGTCAGCATTGGGTCAAAGATACAGTAACAAGGTCAGAGAGGAGGACAAACGGATCAATGCTTTAATGTGAAAACATCTGCGCTCCTCTTACGGAAGAACTGCACATCAATCTGTTAACAGATTTAGTTATTTCTACCAGAAAAATGTTCTCCTAACACTGTTTCAAACAGAATATTGAAGCTAAACTCAAAATCCAAAGAAATAAAAGTCTGTTTTAATAAATAACAGCAAAAAAATAAAATAAAATAAAATCAGCATTTTATGGACAAAAACTTAATTTAATCTGCAGGTTTTGTCCTGATGTCTGATTTTAACATGTAGAAGCTTCTAATTTATCCTTTCAACCATATTTTATTATATTTTTTCATTAAAAAAACAGTGGTAGTAGAGTCAAGAAACTCATAGAAAGTAATTTAAGTTCAGATGAACCATCTTTGTTGAGCCACATTGATGCAGGATGAAATCAAAGTTAACATGCGTCCTGCAGCCAGAGGATATTTTCCTCCAGAAAACAAACAGCCAGTGTTTGCCCAGAGATAGCAGCAGCTGCTGCACACCTGCCCGCAGCGTCTCCTCTTTTGTTGCTGGGAGCCGGCAGGTGATGGCCGCTGTGCTGGCTGGGTGTAGATTTCAGCACCCCTTTAATTACAACCTTGACTTAGGAAATCCAGCTGGAGAAGCAACAGTGACCTTCAGTCCACCAACAGGCCCTCCACTAACACAACATGCAGAGGAGGAGTTACAAAACAGTCTATTTTTCCTTGAGAAAGATAATAAAAAAACATCATGTATTTTATGAAGAGCATTAAAGTGGTGAACACCCATAAAAGGGTGATTGGAAGTTTAATACGCTCCAGTTCAGGTGAAATGAACCAGCAGATGCTCACTAAAAGGGTATTTATTTATTTATTTATTTTTCTAAAATCTCTGAGATGATTCTGATCTTTAACAAAATAAACGTTTTGTTTTTTTTAAGGTGAGGAATTCCAGTCAGTCCTGAGCTCTGACAGACACTTTAAATTTAGACAGTGTTGGTACAGTTGGGCTGTGGGATTGTGAATGGGATTAGGATATTATGGTCTGCTTGACTCCGGTGCCAGAGCGCCGCAGACGGACCGCTTTCTGCGGGGAGTCGGGGGAACATTACGCACCAAAATCACGCAGCCGCTCAAACGCTTATAGTCATTTCTCTTTTTGATTTGAACATGCGCACTTTATTGTGGATCTGCTCACAAATCTGGTTTTAAAATACGTTTTTTCTTCAGAAATTAATGAATTTGTAGAAATTTAATCAAAACTGACTCAAATTAACATCTCAGAAGTTATTAGATTAACGCAACAAAACAAATAGCCTTTCGTTATAATTAATTATATGTTTTTTTAAGGATTTAATATAAAAGTCCATGATCTCCGCCGCCTTACCTCCAAACAGCAGCAGCAGCTGCAGCGCAGCGACGGTTCCCGGACAGAAACCACAGCTTGACCCCATCCCGGAGAACCATAGGGGAAAGTTTTCAACCGCAGACTCGATTCACGCAATTTCCCCCGCTTTCAGCCCGCAACAAATACGACGAGAAAAAGCCAAAATAAAGTTCACTCTCAAAAAGGGAGAAAAAACCCACAAAAAGGCAGAAACCCCGCGTGCGTCCTGCGCGCGCCGCTCCGGTCAGACAGATGAAATCCTCAACGTCCCGTAGAACGCGCTGCAGAGAGAGGAGAGGAGAGGAGAGGAGAGGCTCCTCCAGCGGCGGCTGATGGAGGTGGAGGGGGAGGAGGGGGGTGCTCCAAAGGGGAGGGGGTGCTTCATCCATCAGCAGGTCAGTCATCATCTTCTGAGGAGAAGTCATCAGTTTTCTCGTTTTTACCCAAAAGTTGTAAGAATTGGATTTTTAAAAAGTTGTTTGCATCAGAACAAATATATTCAATATAAATATGATGCATTTTTAATAAATACCAAAGTAAAGTAAGAGTAAGCAATAGTTCAGAAATAAAGATGATTTTAGTTGCATATTTCTCAGTCTGCAGAATGAAATTTCATGATGAATGTTTTTCATTAAAACATGTAAATCAAGGGTGTCAAACTCGATCTCACAACGGGCCAAAATCCAAAACACACCAAACAGGATAAACATTTATTGAACACTCTTAAACTACATTTTAAAATATAAAAATGTAACTTTTTAACATAACTATCAACTAGATATGTAGCATTACCTGCAACAATGCTAGTGTGAATGCTCTAAGGTGAATTTGGCCGCTGAAGATGCTAGTGCTGATAGCTAAAGATGCTGAAATCGATTGCTAAAAACGCTGAAGCTGATAGCAAGCTAAAATATTAGCTAAATGACAAATTAGCCTAACAAACAAAAACAAAACAACTTAGGTAAGCCAAAACAGCTAGCTGAAAAAATAGTGGAACTTCAAAATAGCCTAAAAACGGAAAAAAAGCCTAAATTAGCCTAAACAGCTAGGATATAGCTGTAATATTAGCTAAATGCCAAAATAGCCTAAAAAATCTTAGTAAATGCCAGAATAGTCCAAAAAGCTAGTATAATGCCAATTTCTGTCTGTATTCTCCTGGATTTGGGGGGAAAATGCACCTGGCTCAGACTTTTCTGCCTTTTTAAATTTAAAGTAACAACTTTTTATGATGACGGTTTGAGACTCATTGATTTCTGTTTGTGCATTTAGTTTTTTAGATTCTGATCCTACAGAAGTTAACTTTTTCATTTTATCGTGTCTTTATGCAAATGATAAAGGCAAGTCAAAATCTAAAGAGTCCTTGTGTGTGTTCCAACTGTGTGGGACCTTTGCCCTAGGGGGCTGACATCCGTGAAGTGATGCTGAGGCGAGGCCAAGGCGGTCACTCCCTCCACCCCCCCGCTCGATGCCAAAGCGCGAGACTCCCAGAGAGAGGAGGAGGTCACAGAGCATCTTCAGTTAACAGGAGAACAGCATAATCTCGTCCTTCTTCAGCTGGGTCCTCTTTGCTTTTTTTTTTAAAAAAAACTATTAACTCCTTTGGAGCTATTTAATTTGCATTTCTGTAAATACAAAATTTAAACAGAAAAGATAAATACAGACTCTATTTATGTCTACTCAACTCTTAAAGTCCCCCTGTGAAAATGTTTTTTATTTAAAAAACGTACCCAGTAGTGTTTTAATTATGATTATGAAGTTTTTAAGCAAAATCCCCCAACCTAAATGTCTTAAAAAGCCATCTTTTATGTTGATCTGAAGCCTCTGTTTCCAAAATCTCCTCTGAGGAGGCGTGGCTTTTGGAGCTGAGCTGAGCTCCCCCCTGTCTCATTATGATAGCTCTGAGTTTCGCTAATGTAAATCCTCAAGCAATATCGGTAATGTCCAGCTGTATTGTTTTGAGCCGGATGTCAGCTCGGACGAGGAAGTGAAGATCTTCATGGACCAAACTTTCATGGATTTACAATCCTTTACAACTGCGGTCAAATGATCTGCCGTTCACATTTCCGTGCTCATATCAAGAAGCTCCATGGAGTCTTGCAGAGATTTTCCAGCGTTCTCAGTTCTGCTACCATAAGTATTGTATGAAACTCACACAAAAAATCCAGTGATGCTGATTTGACCACAGAAATGTGAACTGCGGCTCATTTGACTGCAGTGGATGGGAAGATAACATCTTCTCTTCTCCAGAACCTGAACTAGACACACTAGGAACAGATGAGGGTTTAGTGCATGTGCAGCAGAGCTGCTGTGACGTATTAACAGCTCATTAATTCAAACAGAGCGTTTCTGCGGTAGTTTGATTGGCAGCGATTTTAAATGAGAAATACTCAGAAATGCAAATACAAAATGATTTCTTATTAAATTTGTTCTCTTTCATAAGAAAAATGCCACACATACATGTTAAAAACTAAAAAAAACATGATTTTCATCTGAGGGGGACTTTAATGACATCACATTCAAATTCTTCTGGTTTCGTTTTGAAATATTTCAAACATATGTTGAAAAGAAATGGATTCCACAACTCAGAGAGCATCATGGGAGTTCCCGATTACATGACATCAGGAGCCGAACAGGCGGCTGGAGCGCGGGAGATAAAGTTTCCATACGACAGCCCATAGGTATCCTGAGACTCAGTGAGAATCAATAAGACGAGGAAACATGCCGTGGTGAACATGCTGAGCAGCCGCTGTGGGTTTTTAGTTCTGATGCTCCCAGATGAAGGGGAGGTGGAGCCTGCAGCAGAAGTTCAGGATGAAATAGAAGCAGAATATTGATCATTGGTCTCATGTTTAAGAAGTCACTGCAGAGACAAAAGATCTCCACCGACTCCAGCTTCTGTTTGAAGTCACAGATTTGAATTTGTGCAGCAAACTGAACATCTTCAGGAAAAATTAACCTGGAAATCTAATAATCTTCATGTTTTAAAATCTGACAGTAAAATCTGGGAAGTGAGAACCTATTATAAAAAAAAAAACAAAATGCAAACCATGGAGGACGGTTTGGCTTGGTTGAAGTGGAGCATCTGATGAATTTAATGGGTTTCATTTCCCTGATTTACTGATACAGAGAATGGAAGAGGTGCCAGTTCCCATTAACAACACTCCTCTGAGAGCCCTGCATCTTGACCCTGTTCAAGTACTGTCACACGGACAGCAGATGGCACACACACACACATGCGCGCACACACGCACAGGGGATAGAAAGAGGAGTGGCCATGGCAACGGACCTGTAATGGTTTGCCTGGTGTGTCACTGAATCACTTGGCCTAATTTGTTAAGTAGCACCACAATATATTTGATTTAATCATCTATTCTACGCTGAAAACAAGTGGCATTGCATAAATCACGAGCCGCCCTCCCTCATGTCTTCTTTACAAACAGGCTGGGGGGTTCAGGCTTTGAACAGGCGAGCATTCACATGTGCTGCAGTTTATTCTTTTTATTAACTGTTCTTCAAACATCCTGACATTAGATCTGATCAGAAATGGTAAATTGTGTATACTAATAGTGCTTTACTACATTCCTAGAAAGATTTTACAGTCAACCCATAACCATCAGGAGCAATATGGGGTTCAGTGTCTCACCCAACATGAGATCTCCCAATCAGAGGTTGACTGCTCTACCTCTGCAGCTCGGCTGCCCCAAAACAAGCACAAACTTCTCAGGACTAATGACCGTACTTTCTCATCCATGTCATTTATTTTTTTACAAAACTGATCAACCGAGCAGAATGTTCCGTAACCTGATTATATTTTGAGGAAGAAGGACTTCCTGTAGAGCAGGTAGGCGATCAGCACCCACAGTGATGTTCCCCACAAGCTCTGGAGGAGGAACTCCCAGTGGCTCTCCTGGAAGCGCATTTCCCAGCTGAACGGGAAGTAAAAACCCAGCAGGGAGTGTCCGACATACACCAAGATCGAGTTCATCCCTGAAAGGAGGAAAAAGTTACAAGGATTTACCCTTTTATGGTAAAACAATAAAAAAAAAAACAGCTTTTTTGTAAAAAAAAAATTGGTATCTCTGGTTATTTTTATGTCTTTAAATAAACAATTCATTAAAATAATAAAGTTAAAGAATTTACTTCTTCATTTTTTTATCTCAGTCATCAGTAAACCATAAATTTAGGCAAAATGGTGAAAAAAATCATCCAAAATGAAGTTATTTTTGCCTTTGCAATGCATCTGCTGTAACACCTTTTTGTATGTGTTCCAAAGAGAATAATTGAAGGAAATTTTAGGATGAATCTAGTCTTAATGTCACATCTGCTCCATCCTGTGGACCTGAAACTTTTGCAGCTTTAGATGCTTGGAGGTGTTCTCACAGGCTGCAGCTTCTCCTGATACAGTTCTGTCTGAGGTTCATGTTCAGTGTGGTTGGTCCACCATGTCACTATGTCATCAGACCGACTAGAGGACACATCTCCGTTTAACACGTCTCTGAGGTGCCAGTTTTTCTTTAAGCATCATCATTTCTGTATGTTTCATCTGTTTCTTTATTCTCTTTATCTCCAAAACTAAACCCATGTCTGTCTTTGATTTGGTTCATTCTTAGTGTTTCTTTAGGCTCCTGGCTTTTCTAGAGGTGGAACTCCAGGCTCTTCCTGCAGAAATCTTAGGATTTTTCTTAGAAATGTCTTTAATGTCTGAAATCTTAAGATTGTTCAGACAGGACCTTCACTGCATCCTCAGGTTGAACTCTTTTGGAAACACCTGAACTTGTTTTTGTTTCAAACTTCAGTTCGGATTATGACTGATTTAAAAAAACAATATGCACTTTTTGTATCTGTTTTCTTATTCATCATAAAATGATTTTTATCTTGGACTTTTTTTCAATAATTCAAAGATGTATTTTATTACATTCTGCTGATGTATGAGTCCACATCTCCAGCATCATTTTGGGCCTGTATTGTTACTCTGATACATTCTGGAAACGTTTCAAGTTCAGTACTTTAATAGAATAAGGCCCAATCTGAATTCTTCCATTCTCCCTATTCCTCCATTTGAAAGGGTGTTATTAGTGCTAGGGTTGTCCAAAACAGTTTTTTTAGGGGCAATCCTCCAAGTGGAGGGTTACAAAGCCCTCCGTTTCGAGGGTAAACCGCGTCGTACTATGCTGCGGAGAAGTGCTTTTCTTCACACGGGTGTGCTCTGAAGCACAGAAGTTTACATTTAAATTTAAGTGATGACTTTTTGTTTTAGCAACCTTCTTAAAGTTATAAAACCATGATTGTTATATATATTCGAGCGGGGGAAGCTCTGAGCTAATGCTAGCTGACCGGCGACTATTGAGTGGAAGTGACGTCTGATTTTGGAGACACTGTTTTTTCCGTAAATGTAGAGGTAGGGAGACGGGAAGGATTCAATTTGGGACCAAGTCTGTGTGAAAAGCAGAGGTCCTAATATTGGCTCTGCTGGTGTTTTGTAGTTTATTCCTCGATTTAATGGGAAAACAACTGATGACCTGGATAAAGGAAAGGCTGTCCTCCCCACCAGCCCCTGACGTCGATGATGAAATACATGCCTCCCAGGAGCAGGAAAGACAGAGCGCCCATACACATCACATAGGACAGCGACCTGTAAAACAGCATCAGTCAAAGTTTTACGAACTGTCACTGAAACACCAGCATCGTGGTGTGAACAAGAGAAGGACTGTCGGGATCCTGCTGGACAGTAGATCCTCCTCTGTGGATCCTCTGGAGCTCTGCCAGCCGGCCGTGTCCCTGTCTGCTCCTCAGTGAGGAAACTTTGATGAAATGCCTTCTAATGTCAAACGGTGGCCTGCTAGCTCCTCCTCACGGAGAGCTTCTTTGTTTTTATGTCTTAGTTGAAGTGGAGCCAAAAAAGGACTCTTAGCCGGGAGTTAATTACTTCTGGACATCCAGGCAGGGACTCGTGCTCCAACGCTCAATAACCTGTGCGTGATGAACTGCCCATAAAAGCCAGGCAGGTACAGTAATGGCGAGGGATGAGCGTGGCGTTAGTGCAGGGCCCCCGAGGACCATCAGCAGGAATTTGCTTACACATCACAGATGTAATGGTATTCTTCCTACTGCAGCATCAAAATGATTCACAGTTTAGAGGGTTGCTGCTTTGGAGAAATGTGCAGGTTGTAAAGTAATCTGAAGCATCGCAGAGATTTGTATGTAACATTTATCAAGTTCTGAAACAAGCAGAGATGCTGAGGAAACATCAGATGACACTGCGGTCACTTTTCCCAGAATTTCCTCCCTTATGCGGCCAAACCTGGAACACATGCAGACGTGTTCCAGGGATAACGAGGATCCAGACTGAGGAAGAGTGATCATGTTGGACAGATGTACAAGCGCCGTCTGGCATCCCCGCAGCCCGGGTGATTATTTACAGTCTCTGCTGCTGTTGGAGGTAAGTAAACGCGTGTTTTAGCAGCTCTGATTTGTGCCTGTTGGAAAGCCATCCTTTAGTTTTGTGAGGAAACGTGGCTGGATTTAGAGGGTCAGGAAGCACTTACCAAAGGTTTTTATTGACAGGTATAAATCCTCCGTCTCGTGTGCACTTAGAAAGGATGGCCGCTGAGATTCCCTGAGGTGGAAATGAAAAAGATTTCAAATCGATGACGAGCAACAAAGCAGTTTGTGTTGTGCTACGAAAAAGTGATGCAACAGAAACCCTGGAGATTAGCAGATTATCTCAACCTTTAATTTGTCATTCCAAGCACACTTAAGACATCAAAAAGTTTAGAAATGACACATTTTTAGAGACTTGATGCTCTGATTTAGAGCCTCATAGGTTAAAGCTTTTCTTATTTATTCACCTTTCCATGTGACTTAGATACATGTCGAAAGGCTTTGTGCACAGATACCCAGCGCAGAGATCAGAATTCAAACATGCTCGTTAGCTGGGTATCCATCATGCGTATAGATGACAGAATCGATGGGGTGGAAATAGCCTGGCTGTGTCTGGGTTCAGCCTCCGGGCTCTCCAGGCAGCATGAAGCTGGATGGGCTGGTATGTGGGGCAATCGCTCAATTTCAATCTCACACTCCTGGATCGTTGAGCTTTAATTAACTCAGGCTGCTGTTTATGATGAAGAAGATGCATGGCTTCTGAAGCCAGAACTCCGAGGTGCCATGTGCGACCCAGCCCGTGAGCTCTCCAGGTTCTGAGTGGACCCTCAGCGTACACGAACAGGAGTCCCCGCCCTCCTCCGCTGAGCAGAGCCGCTAATGTCAAGAACACATGTCTGGACTGAGAAGCAGCTCCGCTCTGCTTCCGGCCTCCAATGTGAGATTTTATTAGAGAAGTCGATATCCAGTCGGGCCAATCACTAAAACTAATTTAGTTTCAGGATCAGTTAAAAAAACCTTCAGCAAAAAATGGATTTCATCTGTGATGAACTCAGACCGGGTTCTGTTCGTCCTCTAAATACTGTTTAAAGTTGATTCTCAGTTTTTTTTGTAAACATTTTCTTCAACATATTCCCATCATGTCTGTGATGTAAAGCGTTACGCCTCAGTGTGAACCCATAACATTTATTTATTTATTCCTTGAGGTGTTACTTCATCACTCTGAGCCTCTAGGAGAGGACAAATGATCTCATTTATTTTACCTCCTCCCAGCCTTTCTCTGCACAATGATGGTCAATAAGATTCAACACCAGCGCTCATAATAGAGGAGATTTGTCATTTAAGAAATGAGGTTAATGGCATTAAAGTCTACTAACAGAATGTCAATTGATTCTCCCTCATATGGAAAGGATCTTGTTTTGATTCAGGAAACTAATTTATCTTTTTTTAAGTTTCAGATCTTTAGATTCACTTTTTTACAAATTAACTGAAGAATAAGGATGTGATGCTGGTTGATCCAACATAAACATCCTGGTTTCCTGTTTATTTAAAGCCCAGAAAAACAGTTTAAAATCTTAATTTATGCAGCCAGCAGGTGTGTGTTTGACATAAATATCATCTGTGTCCAGGTGAATTAAGTCAGACAATGCCATTTTTGCAAGTTTTAGGCAAAATAATTATAATTTTGACACCAAAATGACCCTAAATAGAGTTGAAAGAGGCATCTTTCTAACCAAAATAAAATAAAAATAGATTCTTACATCTAAAGAAGATGAGAAAAATGTATTTCTTTGTTTTGTTTTTACGTTTTTTAATGAAAAGACATTGTGTTGAGCAGTTTAAAATGATTTGTCAAACTCTTAAGGGAGTTTCCATGTCTGATGACTGAGTCAAAGTGTAGCTCTGCTGTTGTTTTGAGGTACACAGTTCTGTTGAAGAACAGACTAATTTCAACACAAAGTAAGAAATCCGACCACAGACGGTCTCTGCATCAATCCCTGCGCCTGATTTGACTCTTTTATTCTGCATAGTTTGATCTGCTGGATAAATAGATTTGGAGATGGAAACAGCTCCTCCAGCTCCATCATTGCTTCAGGTCACAGGGAGCTCCCACTAACCCCATTTCAGAACGAGCTAAGTCTCTGCTGCATCTGAGCGAGCGGACAGGAGAACCAGCCCCACACGGTTCTGCACAGCCTGGCCTTTCTACATGGCTGCTCCTGGTCTCGTTAGAGGAGAGCAGCAGCCTCCTCTCTCAGCCCTAGAAATGCTAAACAAGTCGTCTCCTGTAACACTTGGCTTCTCCCCTGGGGGACACAGTCTTCTGCTAAATGAAACAGAGGCCAGCTTGGACCTTTTTGTGTTTTCGGACCACCCACAAAGTGAATTCTCCCTCAGAAGCTCCAGAAACATCTTCTCCTTCGGATTCAAACTTGGAGCAGTTCATTTTTCATGAGTTTCATGTGAGCAGTTTTCTGTATACAAAGTGCCTTCCAGTGCTTGCATTGGGCTGTAAATGATACGCAGAACGTCAGTCTAGATCTAAAAGCAGATGTGAGGCACAGAAGGGCAATGAGAGACAGTATAGACCCCCCCGAGGAGCTGGATACCCATGTTCTCCAGAAACACATTTAATAGGACTGAGATCAGACACAGATCTGCCTAACGAAGGGCTTCAGCTGCTGTGACTAACCTGCAAGCTGCTGCAAACCTGTCTGGAAAGTTTACCTCCTCAGGTAGGTGAGGGATGAGCTTAGTGTTTACCTCCTCCTGAGTCATCACCAAACGGGGACGCTTGTACGGATTCATGCTTTTAAACTTTCATTAGACTTAAGTGAATGCTTGGTCTCAAACCTGGACACGTACCAAGATGACAGCCCAGATTAGGTACCGACTGAGGATGTGGCCATTCTTCCTTTTGTAGAAAACAATGATTTTTCCCGCCTGTTAAAAAAAAAAAAAGCATAGATTAGTTTAGACACAAAACTCCAACAGTTCACGAGAAGCACTGTCATCGGCCGTGTTGGCCCTTGGGTAACTGAATAGTCCTGGGACGCAGCAGCGGATGCAGCGTCCCTGATGTGGCGGTCATGTTTCCTCTGCCAGATGTGCCACGTTAGTCATCCGCACTCTGATTAATTTGGTGATGATGAATACGTTTCAGCTGAAGACATTAGCAGCACAGAGCTGGGCAGCAGACACCTGGCGTGTCGTCTCCGACTCGCTGACTGAAGGGCTCAGAGCCCACCCCCCCTCTGGGAATTCTGCAATGTGGCTGCTTCGGCATGGCGGCTTCCCACAGGCCAAATGGTTATAAGTGACTCCGTCGCCATCAGAGACGGAGGAGCAACAGCTCTGTTGTCACTAGTAGTGACGGAGGGCAGCTGTGAGGCAGAAAAACGACATTTCCAAGGAGGGGAGACCTGGAGATTCCTGTCCCATCATGTCAACACAGAAAACCCGAGAGCTGCATGTGTGTGTGGTGCTGAGACTCAACAAGTACCGGCTATTTACAGACTGTTTAGGAAAAGATAAAAATACACCAACCATCTAGAAATTTGTTAAAGTTCTTTAGCATCATGAAGCAAATCCTCATGATTTTGTGTCTGCTAAGGTGAACAACAAAGGAACATCCATCCATCCGTCCATCATCTAAACCCAATAAATTCCTTTTGGGGTCACGGGGTTGCTGGAGCCTATCCCAGCTACTGTTAGGTGAAAGCAGGGTCGCCAGTCTGTTTCAGAGTTATGTACACACACAAACACTCACGCCTAAGGGACAACTTAGAGACACTAATTAACCCATGACTCATTCTTTTGGACTGTTTGAGGAAGCTGGAGAAAACCCAGGAATGCACGAGGAGATCATCCAGAATCCACACGGAAAGGACCCAGATGGGATTTGAACCAAGACCTTTTCACTAAGAAGTGAGAGTGCTAACCACTACACCTTTCTCCCACTAATGCATGGCCACTCAAACCAGACAAAATGAGTTTGAAAAGACTGTCATCAGATTCCTACGGCAGACTATTAGGGCCACCAAAAACAAAAAAAAGGTAACATATGAGTTTTTCCCCATAAATTTACAATGTTAAATCTCATAAATTCATGAGAAAAAAGTAATAAACTTAGCCTGTGACTTTTGAAGTCACAAATATACGACTTTACTCTCGTAATTTAACAGTTACGACTTCTTTCTAGTAAATTTACGAGATTTAAAGAAGTAATTAAAAAAATGTTTGTAGACTGCCCCTAAAACTCAGTCGTAGATTCCAAATCAATAAAAAAATAAAAATAAAAAAAAAAACACTTCATGCATATGACAGCCACCTCTTTTATTAGGACATTGCAACCTACAGGAATCTGCATAAACTATTTAAAGGCTGTTTTAAAGGAATTCCTTTCATTTTTGCTTTTGAAATGTTTATTTTCAGTATATCTTCATGATGTCTTATAAATACGGTTTGTTTCAACCAAACTGGATGAAGGATGATAATTAAACGATGGAGTTTACCTGCATTCCCAGAAAGCCCATGACAATGGAGTTGATGGTTCCCAAAATTCCCTCTGGATCAAAGGGCTGCACCGTCAGATACAACTTCTGATGTAAAAAAAGGCTTATAACTCAACCCTCTGTTGGCTCTTTGTGGATTGCTTATTTGACCTAGGACAATAAAGTTCTTACTTTACAGGTGGGGTATCTGTACATGTTATCACCAAACATCCATCTGTCGATGTATCCTGCTGCCCCCCCAGTGCAGTTTGGATAAAGGCCATTGTCTCCAATTCCACCTGCTCCCAGATACCCTCTGTTGAGACACAACATGTATTCAACCGAGATTACAAAGACTATAGGAAGACATAAAAGTGTTCGATGTCACACATTTTCATGTAAAAAAAAAGAAGATCAAATGTAGGAAAACTGCAATTCAAAGCGACTGTATTTGAACTATTTAGGGACACAGAGAGACAAAGAGCATCAGCAGCATGAAGATGGATCCTCTGCTGTTTCTGCGCACGACAGACTGAGATTGGCTAATTATAGCAGCTGAAGCGTCCACCAGCAGCCCATAAATCTCACCTAAAACACACCTGAACACCTCTGATGCCCGAACCAATAATCCTGGCAGGTAGGATGTAAAAACATTTCTTTACACTAGAATAAACAAACCCACTGGACTCACGTGGGACAGTTGGGCACAGGCAAGAGGAACGTGATGCAAAGCCACAGAGTCTCCAGCAGAAAGATCATCAGCCACTGCGGCCAAAACAGGACCACATCCTGGACAGGATTCCACCAGTGGTTCTGCAAACATGAAGGTTATTGCTGAGGAGAACCTGGAGTACCGTATCTGAAGAACCTTTGCATCCCATTAGAACATGTTTCGATACAAATCATCTTCAGAGTGTGGGACTAAGGCGTTTCTGCAGACTCTTCAGTCTTGTTCAGTGTTCTGCTGCTGCTTGGATCTCTTAAATGCAGTTTTCTCCTGATGACTGATCAATTGAACCTGACAGGAGACCTCACCTCACTCTGTGGAATTGCTTTCCGGCCCCAGAAAGTCTGCAGGAGAGACAGGACAAAGTAGGTGAAGGCCAGACGCTGCAGCACTCCAGGGATCCTCAGCCAGGACCAGGACACTGGAACACAGTCAGCAGCACTCAGAGGAAGCAATGCACACTTAGTGGTGTCAGTAACATGGAAACATTTAGAAACTGAAGTTTCTCTTGATAAAACTGATGGGATTGTCTTCTGAAAGAGTGTGATGGTAATCTTCACATCAGTTCATTGAAAACCTTTTTGTCTCAGAAACCACATGAAGCTCATCACTGATCCAAACAAGAACAGGAAATCTCTCCAGTCCAAAGAAAGAGGAAGTTTTCCACCATAAAGACAGTTTACTGTCTGCTCCTCTGCCCCTAAATACAGCAGAGTGAATCAGAAGCAACAACACCTTCTGCTAAGATGATACTTCAAATTTCCCAGACGAGCTGATGGTGAGGAAATGACGGGAGGAGACTGAAACTCCTGACATTTATCATAGCAAAAACTGAAGTCTGATTCTAACGTTTGATCCTAAGATCTGATTTTAATGTCTGAATTCACTCTCTGAGTCTAATGTCTGGTTCTAATGTCTGATTCCAAAGTCTGATTCTAACGTCTGATCCTGAGATCTGGTTTTAATGTCTGAATTCACTCTCTGAGTCTAATGTCTGTTTCCAATGTCTAATTTTGATGTCTAATTTATTTTATGGTTTGGATGTCTAATTCTAAAGTTTGATCCTAAGGTCCCATTCTAACAATAGATTCTATTGTTTGATTCTAATGTTTAATCTGACCTCTGATTTTGATGTCGGATTTTACTGCCGCATTTTAATATCTTTTTCTAATGGCTAATTTGATTCCAGTGTCTGATGCTTTTGTCTAATTTTAATGTCTGATTCTAATGTCTGATTCTAATATCTAATTTTATTGTCTGATTTTAATTTCTAATATTATTTTCTGATTTTAATGTCTGATTCTTATGTCTAATTTTATTGTCTGATTCTAGAGTCAAATTCTAATTTTTGATTTTATAGTCTGATTCTAATGTCTAATTTTGATGTATCATTTATTTTCTAGTTTTAATGTGTGATTCTAGTGTTTGATCCTAAAATTTGATACTAATGTTTGATTATATTGTCTAATTCTAATGTTTAATCCTTACATCGTATTCTAATGTCTGATTCTTTTGACTGATTTTAATGTTTGATTATAATTTCTCATTTTAATATCTGATTCTAATATCATATTTTAATGTCTGATTGTATTATCTGAAAGTAAATGTCTGAGTCTAATTTCCATTTCTATAGTCTAAATTTAATGTCTGCTTTTATTATCTGATTCTAATGTCTGATTCTAATGTTTGATTCCAACGTTTGATTCTAATGTCAAAACTTTCACTAACACATTTACACTGTGTGATGAAAGCTAAAGATCTAACTCAGGTAACTTTCAATACTCGTCTTAAATGGTAAAACTGAATGTGAACATTTTTTGGTACGGTGTTGAAATAACAGCCGCTGCAGCCAAACAGCAGTTCTCCATGGATGATCTATCTCACAATCCCTGAATGAAATGCTCCCAGTTTTGACATGTATCAGGAGCAGCTGGATATCACGGTCTCCTTTGACACCACTTTGACCTTATTTTGAACATCTAACCACAGCGGGATTTATGTGATGTGACTCACGGTTATTGACAAAGGTTAACACCTCCTTCCTCTCATCTGACATTGAAAGGGTTTGGAATATCGAGCTGATATGACTCCATTCTCTTATTAGATCCGACTGCAGGTCTGACAAGCCAAGGACATCCTTAGAGACAAAGCTGCATTTTATGGTGGTAGTCTCCATGTTTTTGTGATGATCTCCTGCAGCAGCAGCTGCATGGAGCTGCAGGATGTAATTCTATCTGTTTGTAATTGTCCATTACCACTGTGGTTGTTTTTGCTAAGTCCACCCCTGTTAAACGTCCCCTGGTGCAGGATTTGGAGACTACACATACAAGAAGAATTTTTTTCGTTAATTCAGTTATGCAGACATCAACCCAGGAAAGTCCATTAACAGCAAGGATTTCTGGTACATCCCAGGTGGGAAGGGAAAAAGGGGATTTTCAGCATCGACAGCATTCTTTTGTCAACCTTTGTTCATCACAAATATGGACATGGATGCATTTGTGAAGAAACAATCACAAAAAAACAATCATACAATCATTTGATTTGGTAACACTAACACATTAACTCGCTAATTAAAGACGAAGCTGCACAAAGTAACAATGTTTTGTGTCTTTTTGCACCTACATAGTCCATCTCTTGGAGAATAGTTGAGAAAGCAGAAGCCGAGCAACATCAGCACAACTGTTCTCCAGGTGATCTTTCCCAGCAGCTGCAGGAGGCTGACTCCTTGCCTCTGCATGGAGCTGAAAGCCAAAACCACTGAAGTCCCGATGATAAACACAAACCTGGCAGACACAACAGTGTTGGGTTAGTTAAACATCCAGAAAAGGGTGATGGTCTTCATGTGTCACACCTACCATGGCATGACGAGATCTGCCACAGTTAAACCTGCAACACATCAGGAAGCAGAATGAACATCAACACATCCTCCGGAGGTCACAGCTCAGATCTCTCCATTCCTGGCAATCTACTGAAACATCTGAGTGAAAAAAGATCAATATTTTCTCTAAAAGTGCTGCTTCTTTCATTAACTTTGACTCCTACGACACCAGCCAAGAAAAGGTTAATCAAAGCTTGAAACCATCAACTAAAAGTGAATTTTCCTAAAAAATACTTGTGTTTTAGTGTCTTTGTGGCCCTAACACCAGAAAAACTCTGTTAGCAGAGAAATTCTCCTCAAAACTGAGCGCACAGAATCCATCAGGTTCCAGTTAAACCTCATTTGTGTGTTAACATTTGTGGATAAACCAACTCCTGGACTGTCTGTGGAGATTGCAGTTTTAATTTATCATTATAGCAAAAATGCTCAGACAGCCCTGCAGACTGTGGCCTCTAACCACTGTGAATGCACGCAGGCGTTGATCTTCACCATTCCACGGAGCATGTTCAAAGAACCAGTAACCTCCGCCGCCGTAGTTCACAAACACCATCACTGTGAGGGAAAACCTACAACGACAAGGCAGCGATGAGCAGGCTTATTTAATTATTTATTGAGGAAAATCTGATGGTAAAAGGATAAACATTCAAACCACTTCAAGTAACTAACCTAAATTCTTCAGAGTTTATCTGCATATTTCAGATTAGAAATGAAATAGAGCTGTGAAGTGAAGTTTAGGAGGCTAGACCAGAAGCTTTTTATTGTGTCACAACTCCAAAAGCAGCGTAATGCAATCTAAGCATTATGAATCACTCAGGAAATGAACGCTTGTCCTCTGGATCTCCTCAAGCAGATGTGCTGACTAAAGGCTTTGCGCCTAATATATGATACACTTTATATTGAAGCGCTGGCGAATGCTGCTGAAGCACACGGGATTTAGTGAACAAGGAGCTGCAGAGAGCTGTTTGTGTTGCATGTGGAGAGGTTGGCGGGGGGCCATTATGCAGCACAAACCTGCAGTGGAATGCATTAGAGGGTCGCTCGGAGCCAAATCCTTCAATACAGGAAATATATGAAATCAGGCTTTCAGGCATATTTAATAATTACACATTTTTAAATTCATGAGGGTTCTTTGTTTGCCATAACAGAATTAGGATAAGCTCCAAGAACGGGAGTGACTGATAAGGTGCAGCGTTTCTACTTCTGCCTCCTCTTGTTTTGCTGCTTTGATTCAATTAGGAGGCGCTCTGAAGCCATTACTGCTCGTTCAGCCTCAGCCGCTGATACCAGACTTTAATCGGTCACTATCATCTCCGAAGGGTCGTTAAAGCAAAGTGAAACCTGTGTGCTCTCCCTCCATCCCTCTCATGGATACACACCGGCTGTCATTTCAATTTTAACGAACACCTCCATTAGTTGCCATAGCAACAAAGACAAAGGTGAAATCTCTGTCCAGATGAGACCCTGTGAAAAATCTGTGTTTTATTACAACGTACCTGTAATCTTTTGAATGAAAACCTCCTGCTGTTGTGCTGCAGTTGGGACAGAGGAGGAGGCGGAGCATAGTCGGAGGAATATTATAGAGCTAAATAGGATGCTGCATGCTTAACTTTTGAAATTTAACTTGTTCATCATGTGTCTCATTCTTGGCTGAAACACTGCAGAGAAGCTTGTTTTTCTGGTGGACGGTTCGTTCCACGTATCTGGTTACTAGCCGAGCTGCCCAAACCAAACAAGCAGCCAGAAAAGTCAAAATACATGGAAGGAATGGAAAAGCCAGAGGGAACTTTTCCTGCAGGCAAACATCAGAGCATGTCTGCCTCTGGATCAGAGGAAAACTTGGATCTCAGTCAAGAACGGCCCAAAATGACTCAGCCACCTGCTGGTAAATGCAACTCACAGTCTCTGCCTTTGCCTAATAGTTGTTCCATCTGTTGTTCTCCACAGCTAACTTTCAAAAGAGCAATTTTCCAGCATGAGGAAACTGTTGAAAGGCTTTCAGCAGAGCGGCGCAAGATTAAAACCCCAAATCCTTTTAGAAAAATTAACACTTGACTGTAACCCACAGTTCTCTGTATATCATGTCAGAGGAGCAATGATCAGAAAAAGCTCTCAGCTCTGAAAGGAAGCCTTTTGCCTCCAGAAATGTCTCAGCCATCATGCAGATGACGGATGTGTCTGTTCAGAAGTTCCCACATGGGCAGGGCTGAGGGCCGTAAGTCACCCGCTGAGCGCTGAGTCACACTTTGATTGAGCGTGTTGTCAGGTATGAGAACTTCCTGTATCACCCATCAGGACATCGATACGCAGGAAGTATCTGTGACGTCCAAATGACAGACAGTGTGGGTTTTTGCTGTCTGGGAGCAGAAATGTTTTGAATGACTGTCCATTCAAAGATGCCAGCCGTCTGCTGGATGCGGTCTGTGCTGCTGGATTTCCTCCTGCTCTCCTGTTTTGGCAGGAGATCTGTGGCAGTGTGGATGTGTGCTGATATGTTGACGGTATTATTACATCAATTATTTGGCAAGGAGGAGGTCAAAGCCACACCAGCTTCCTGTTTCCAGAGAGGCGTGCTTTGTGTCTGCCCCCAGGCTACAATTAAGGCTTGCAGGGAGCCCAGATTCAATCACATGCATCCCTCCTGTCCAACAGAAACACTCTGTTCCAAAGCCGAGACGCTTTCATATCAGAAATCAAGCCCAAAGCTGCGCTGCCTGATAACAAAAGCTTGGGGGAGCGTGTGGCCAGACGATGACCCCTTCATAATTCTTCATTATGCTTGCTCTGTAGATTTTCATCATGCCTCACACTGCTCTAAAAGAATTAGCATGTGAATGAGCAGCATGTGGTGATAGAGTGATAAACAGGACGCTTGTTTATGGGGTGCATACCCTCGGAAAGTGTCCAGGGAGAGGAGGCGCGGTTGTCTGGTCCCTCTGCTGTCCGCCGCCGCCGTTTCAGAGGCATGAGCGCCGTCCTGGAGAGGCAACAACAGCATCTTCCATGCATTAATGTGCATGCTACACTTCAGCCGAACGCAGTAAAACATGCAACAATCGGCAGAACTCTAATGAAGTCAAACAAGTTTCAGAGGAAAATGATGCTCCTGAACGTACGGCATCTGAATGAGAACAAAGAAAATTATTATGTATATGGAATTATGTGGGAAACTGATTTAATCTAATAAAACTCTAAAATGTAAAACACTTTGGTATGTTACAGGATTATCATTCTAGTTACTCAATTTTTCCTACTGCTTTGCAGAATAAGGAATAATTTTTCCGTTGAATCGCTTCCTGCTGCCAGAGAAATTCTGACCCTTTAATGACCTGTGAACTCCACGAAGATCTGTGCTGACTTTTATAACACCATGCTTGGAACTGTAAGTGAGACTTTCTGTTTAAATTACTCAAGTTAATGTATGAGGGGAAAAATGCACATTTTACTAAGTAACGTGAAAAAACAACAAGTTCTGAGAGAAACATCTATTCTAAAATGAAACACATCCTCACTTCAGCAAAGTCTGCAGACCTCTCTGAAATTAAAGTTAAGAGAGAAGAAGAAATCCAAATGCTGCTGCCAATTTCTCTGCTCAAAGTCAGGAAGTCAGATCCAAACATTTTAGGCATATAGAAGTGGTAAATATTCAGTTAAACTTCAGTGTTCAGTGGAGCTGCAGAGGTTTGGGCTCAGAAAAGGTTTAGAAAGACAACAGACTGATCATTATTTATTCATAGTTGAGCAAAAAAAAGATGTGTTTTTTAAAGTTTTAAAAATGTAGTTTATGTGCTTTACAAAAAAAGTGCATCCTGTTCGGCTCGTGAACAAAGGTGTGTTTTGGATTTTGGATTTTTCTTGAGTTTGACACCCCTGTTGTACATGCAGCTGCTTGTTCTGGATCAATGTCAGGACCTGATGGTGGAAGCTTTGGTGATAGAAACTAAAACAGTTAAATAAATAAATAAACTTTAACACATCAAAACTATAAAGAAAAAAGACCATAAAAAAGATCTAAAAGAATAAACTGTAAAACCTGAAAATCTGACGAACCAAAGAATATGACACATCCCCTGAACAACAGTTTTAGAGTTCTGACTGCAGCTGATATTAATAAAGTCAAGTTTAGTCATTTTGTAATTGAGATTGTAACTAAAACTACTGAAAATCCCTGAAACTTTGAAGTGTACTCAAATAACAGACAGACCACCTGGTTCAGCAGTTCTTGTCATTCTGTCATTGCTCTCTCAGATTTTGATGACTCCGGCCTGATGCCCCCGCCTCAGTCTGACCTGAACTGCTGGCCTCCATGTCCCAAAACCAGAGCAGGAAGACTCCAACACTAATATGTCATGATGGATCTGCATGCCCCCCTAGACGGCATATGGAGGCCAAAACATCTTGCTGAGAAGAATGAGAGGAGCCATTGATGGTCTCCAAAAAAACCCCAGGCGCTCTGCCCTCAGAGACGATGATTGGATCTCTGCAAAGCTCCGCCGCTGATGTTCAAGCGGCTCTGCTAACATTTGTATCAATCATTCCATTACTGTCTCCCAAACGGCCTGATGACTGCAGCCTCTGAGCCATTTTGGCATCTCATGCTGCAGTGCAGACCAGAGAGTGTAATGCAATTTAAGCGTTAGATCGAAGAAATGTTTATGTTAGATTAGAAAAAGCATAAAGTCGAGCCTTCTGGACCGGTTCCTCTGATTTCTAGGATGCAGAAGACTTAAAGACAAACTCAAATCAATTCCACTTAAAGTGTCACTTCATGAGAAACCTGTGATCCATTTATGATTGATCTGAATCTTTTCAATCAGAGTAATCTAATTCAGTTTATCAGGGTTTTAATCTAATACATTGATTGGAGGATGTGTGTTACTTACATGATCCACAGAGTTCTGTAGATCCCGGCAGCAAACCGCCTTCAGAAATGGAGACGTACGCCGCCTCCTGTAAAATAAGTTCATTTGAACGGAGATGGGAAAAAAATCAGGAGATGTTTTGATCTATGAACATACCTGAGGATGAACGGCACCACCACAAACAGGAGAGCACTTCCAGCCAACAAGAGAGCTGCAGCTACGATGGCTGCAGAAACAAGAGAAGGTTCGCAGACGTGAGATCATCAGTCTGTTCTCCTTCACTTCATGAGGAAGAACTTCATCTCCAAACTACATCTAGCTATGACCCCTTTGTCAGAAAAATCCAGTAGAGGACATAAAAAACCTTCAAAGACAGTCAGACTGCCACACAGGAGCTTCAAAGTTTCAGTGGTAGATGTCATGGAAGAACTCATCACAAGGATGCAGACAAACATCTGCCGGTTAAGCCTCATGTGTGTTTTTGTAATTGTGAGTTTCCTACCAGTTCCTGATTTTTCATTTTCATCCCAACTGACCTTTCCTGACCTCTCATAACTGTCAACTAATTTTCATTTAAGAAAGGATTACCAGTGTACTTGTCCAATGAACCTAATGATTATTGACAGGAATAAACAGCACCACCTTCATCTACATACACTGTAAAAACAGGTCCCATTAGACATAAGTCAGAATTTCTTACCCTGTTGGGATCAAATAAATGGTCTTACAGGGAGTTCATATTTAAGAAAAAATGTAAGAGATGTTTTCTTAAACCAAGATTATTTTGCTGTTGAAAAATGTTCTTGAAAAGATTATTAATCTTGCAAAACAGAAAATAAGACAGTTTTTCTGGAAACATTTGCCTTTTTAAGATTTTTCAGTGTAAATGGAGTTACTTCTTGAGTAACTGTAACTCCTAAATGTGGGTCAAAACCGGGACTAAGGTCACAGAATCTGTTTCAGAGTTCAGTTTGTGAAAGAAAACACTCAGATGGTGATGATTGGCTGAAACTTACAGAGAAAGCCGATCAGAACCGGGGGGCGGGTCTAATAAACAGGTGCACCTGTAAATGTATTCACCCAAAAAGGAAGTACTGGAAAGATGAAGTTACTTTCCCTGCTAATAAGTTACTTTTATGATTCAGTACTTCCATGACTAACTCAGTAACTTCAGAGGAGATGAAACCAAGAACTGAAACTAATGGCATTTTTGAAGTGATGTCTCCCACAACCTTAATAATTAACTTCAGGGCAACATAATCAATGTTCTGTGTAACTTGAAACTAATCATTAGCTTTCTTTAGAAAAACTCCAGTTTTCTCCTGAAAAACAGCTTTTTCCTTCTGTTTCCTGAGAGTTTAAACATTTTTTTATATCTTTGAATTTGGGAGAAAACTGCTGACTCATTCTACAGACAAGTCACAGCAGACAGCAAAGATTTTGCATCTCAGTTCTCTCAAACCAGATAAATCAGACATCTTACAGATTCAGCTAACAACGCTTTAAAAAAAAGGCTGTGCAGGAGCGTCCAGCTCATGCGTCAAAGCTGGAAAAACAAACAGAGGAAGCCATCTTCACCAACGTCAACCCACACTGACAGACTAGTAGGAACATCTCGACGTCCGTTCTCGAGGCTCCATAAAGCTCTCAGCTCATTAAGTGCTGCATCCATCCATTCTGTCAGGATGAATAGAAGGAGAATCTGGAACAACTCGATTAAGCCAAGAACAGTTATTGATACGTTTGGAAAAGTCGAACAGACACTTCATTGCAGCTGGTTTGTCCTGAAGAATTAAATCCTCAGCTGGTGACTTGTGGTCTGTGGTGCAGAAAACCACCCTAACATGATTTAAGGCTGCATCTAAATGCAGCTCCACAGCCTGAGGAACCCAGGAGCTGGCACGGCCTCCGGCTGATCAATCCCCCAACAGCAGCTGACCAGACCATTACTTACATCCAGCAGGTCCTGCAGGGAGTTGGTGTAATCATCGGTCTGTGGAGCTAATGGAAGCTCATCATACTGTGAGAGGTGCAGTCACACTGACCAGAGCAGATAATGGCTGTTTAGCTTTAAAAGTCTGATCTACAACATAATCTGCAATATTGTTAAGTACATTGTACATTATGGAGAAAGAAGCTTTCAAAATCCCATTACGGCCTAATCCTTCCAAACTCCCTGATGTATTTGACGCGTCCCCTGACGCTCGAGGGCGGGGCTTCAAAACAGGCAGAAAAGCTTTTTTTTTTTTTTTTTTTTTTTTTAAAACCTGTTTTCAAGAAAGCTCGTCTGATCTGATCAATAGCATCCTCTGAGATGACTGAGAGCTCTGCTCCCTGGACCACACTGGAGGTTCTTTACTCAATAAGATCAAAGGCCTGGAGAACACGGGTTCCATCCTTCTGAACAATCCTCTATGAATCCATATGTTGAGGACTTACGTAGATATGCATTGTTTGGAGGTCTATCTATGGAATGACTGCAGGTGTGGTTCCCTGAGGGATCCGGACCCTGGATCCAAACGGAGTAATGCCCCCCTTCCTGGTATGTCTGACTCCACCTGCATCCACACACACACACATAAGGTCGCTGCTCTATAACCTGACATGTCAAACAATTATTGAAACAACACAAACAAGCTTTGTTTAACATGTGAAGCTCATGAGCACCCTCTTGTGGTTGGATATGTGAGGAGCACTCTCCTGTCTTTTCCCCAGTTTCAGGTCCCAAAAAAACCTGCATTACACTCCTCTATTGATCCAGCGCTGGGATGACATGCTATCAGTCTGAGTGTTTTTTCAAAGGGGGAGAAGAAATCAATAGCAGCACAGTCTGGTTAGAGACCCCAGCATTGATTTAAGAAGCTAAGAAAGCAGGAGAAGGTGGTTCTCTCACAACAAAAGCTCCGCTGCCATGTTTACAGCTGACCCCCCTCATGACAGGTTTCACCCCGTCAGCTCCGACCCTTCATATGTGAGCTTCAGCACGGATGTTTCCAGAAGACAGTTGGCTTTCAAGCGAGGCCTTTTCATCCAAACGAGGATGTCAGGTCTGATTAACCCCCAAAAGGCTCCTGATCGATCCTCCAGGAGCTGCTGGAAACGAGGTCAGGAGGACTCTGTGAGCCTAGTAAATAATCCCAGAGTGCTGATGCAATCATCTGATGCTATCACACTATATCATGTAAGAAGGTAAATATACCCCCCCCCACCCTGCATGGAGTCAGTGAGTAAACAGGAAAAAACTCCATGTTCTGCAAATATTTTCAGATTTTACCTGCACAGAGCCGTGGCCCCGCCTCCTGATTCCACCTGTACAGTCAGGCTGAACTGAGTGCTGATCATGACTGAAGCGTTGTTATTGTTGGGCTTCACAGAGGCCAAATGCTGGTACAAGCACTGAAAAAGACCAAAATTCTGCTTTTTAACACAAACAAAATCCTGAAAATCCATCACATTTATGTCAAAATAAACAACAGCTTTTTAAGATGTAAAAACTGTTAAAACTGATGTAACATGTTTGCTTTATGAAAACCTTTTTTTATGTTTAATAATCCCAAACATCTTCTCAGTTTACCTGATCAGCATAACTGGATTAACTTTTGGAGAAAATGTGACAGTTTGAGGCCTTCATGAAACACAAACAACATTTAAAAGGATGCCAGGAACTAAACCACATCAGTAAATCATCTTCTGTAATCTGTTTGTTACCAAATAGGATCAGTCCATAAATGTATAAACCATCTTAACAGAAGCTGAGAACTGGTGGGATCTGTGACCAACAGGATTAACTTCAGTTCTTTTTTTATTTGCTTCTTCCACTCATTTATTGAATCTAAATGTACTTTACTTGCAAAAACCTGAAACTTTCTCTGCAGTAGAAGACACAAAGGGTGGTTTTAATAGAGCCAAACATTTTCACAGGAGAAAAACTGCAGCACAGTCAATATCATATGAATAAAATAAAATAAAAGGCTTTTTATTCTTCTATTCTACTGTCTTTACTCGTCATTTGGGTTAAATATTAGAAAAGCAAAAAAAATACTGTTGTTACTAATACATTTATTTAAAAAAATGCTTAAACCAGATTTAAATCTTGATGTCCTTTACCTTGTAGCAGTAGTCAGATGTGAAGGAGACCTGCACTTCTTCAGGCAGCTGATTGTGAAACGTGAGCAAAGCCTGGTTCATCCTCAGAGCTGCAGACACGTAAAGCAGCTAAGATTTACTGCAGCCGCACATTTCTTCCTCTACATCATAAAAACATGATAACAGGCTGCTTGACAGCAACAGGATCACAAGTTCTATCGACAAGTTTATCATATCGACATTTTTTATTTTCAAGATGATTTATGATGCAGATCAATCGCTGGTCGCTACATAAAGCTAAAAACAATCCAGTAATTGTTTGTTTATCTGACATTAACGTGAGCTGCATGCGCGGCCTCTGGTCCTCCATGCGTGTCACATTTTAATGAAGAACCACAGCTCACCTCTCTGGATGGTTCCTGCAGAGCTGCTGGAAATCAGGAGGAGCACAGCTAGACTCACACACAGAGTTCTGCTGGAGTCCATGATGCTCCGTGAACAGGAACCGCCTGTTCTGGAGCTCATCTTTATAACTCTCGCAACAATATAAACGTGGCCAAAGGTCAAAATACACACAACAGTGCAGCAAATGTCAGATTTTATTTCAGTGGATATGTTTTTGGCAAAAACAGCTTTTTAACAGATTTAGGTGAGATCGGTTAAATGGATCAAACCTGGATGTGGATGGATTATGACTTTGTTGTGGCCTTTTATATGGAGAAGAAGCTGTATGCATGTGTTTTCTGCTCCACATACACCTCAAACTGTTCCACTAGGGTTTTGTCAAACCCAGATTCTGAGTTTTTTTGGTTTCTAATAAGATTTTTATTTATATTTGATTAATTTGTGATTTCTCTTTTTTGTTCTCTGGTTTCATCTAATTTTAAATTCACCCTTTCTTCAGTTAAGAGATGATTGCAGCAAATGTTATGCTAAACCACAGCCCCACATCCTGATGCACCCACCTCCAGACGTCTCTATTGAGGATGTTTTAGTCATTTGTTCTTTAAATGTGGTCGTAGGACAGACGTAGATCTCACCTGATGAAATGTTTTTCAGTTTATCACAGATCTGACTGAGTGCTCTTCAGGTAATTCAAACCAGCCTCTCCGTCAGCACAGGGATCATGCATGATAGGTGTTTGATCAGATCATTGGAGATAACATGAACTACTTTATATATTTTCTGCTAAAATGATCCCTTTAAATCCTGAAAATAAAAGCTCCTCAGAAGGTTCGGTCTGTGTTCTCCTCTGCCAAGGAGTGAAGTTCGGGTCGGTGTTTCACAAAGATGCAGCTTCTTCAGGAGAAAGAGGGAACATCTCCAGTCTGAGAGCCAGGAAGTAGAGGACATGCAGCAAAGTAGAGATTCAGAACACTTGTGGGATCATCTAAGTGACCAACAGGAGCTGATTTTAGATGCGGATGTCATCAAAGCAGTCCCTCCCTCCTCCACCATGTTCACCCAGAAAAATATTAAAAAATGATTAAAGTGAAACACTCTGCAGCCTCTTCTGTGTTGGTCTGGATTTTCAAACTTCCTTTATTCCAATCTACAGTCTAGATGTTATTTCCTGCTCCAGTCAGCTGTGAAATCACATCCTCCCTCTGTTCATTTAATCAACCACTTCATTTCCCTGAGCGCTGGAGGGGACCGATGACTTGACCTTTGACATGGGCTCCTTGTGACCCGAGCTTCACATCTGCTGCCCTGATTTGCAAAAAATCAAATCAAAGTTCCTCCTCTAAAGGAGGATCCTCTGGAGCAAAGCAAACACTGCTGCCCCGGCCTCTTGTGCTCAGCAACAATAGCTGCCCTCGCTGCTGCCTTGTGCAACAGATGTCTGTTTATGATTAAACCCACTGACGACTGGAGGAACAGGCTTTCAGCTGGGAGGCTTTTGCTCAGGCGTCTGCAGGGGCAGCTAAGCCGGATCCACAGCCCCTTTGTCGGATGGATTCATTCCAGTTCACTTACTGCCTCTGAGCGGAGGAGCACCCGAACCCAAGCATGGTGAGTCCACATCCTCACAGCAGCATGACACAGGCATGAATGTACTGAAGAATATCATGTTTTTCTCATGACCACAACTCCTCCTCCTCTTTTCCTGTGTCGAGCCGTCATGTTGTTGCTGCATGTTCACATCAGCACACACAGAGGTGACGGCGTTGCCATGACACCTGTTGATGTCAGCGCTCTGCTGCAGGCGGAGCTGGAGGTCTGTTTGTTCTGCTGGTTCAATGTTCATGCAGGATGCAGTTTCATGAGTGCAATCCAAAAAAAAAAAAAAAACAGTTTGGAGAATTCTGAAGTTAATATTCTGTTTCCTTTCATCCCATGTGACTCTACATCATGTGTCACAGTCAGGGGGGTTGGGGACCCCCCGCCCCCCGCATTAGACACCTTTGAACCAGTGAAACAGGAATGCAGCCTCTCATTGTTTCCAGATGGCAGCCTGTGCAGCCAATCGCAGTTTGTGTTTGTGCAGCCACCCCTCTGACATCACATCTACCCCCCCCCCACACACAGGCTGGTAAGATCCAGAGTCTGACCGAGGAGGAGAGGGCCCACATCCTTCCGATACTGCGCTCTGCCCAGTGGGTGGAGGTTGGGGGTCGGGATGCCATCTACAAAGAGTTTGTGTTCAAAGACTTCAACCAGGTCAGCAGCTCCTCCGTGTTTCAGCAGCAGAAACCCACCTTCAAGTCTGACACGTACTTTGCTGCTTTTCCAGGCTTTTGGCTTCATGTCCAGAGTGGCTTTACGAGCAGAAAAGATGGACCATCACCCTGAGTGGTTTAACGTTTATAATAAGGTATGAAATAGAGATATATAATAGGGGTGGGAATCACTGGGTACCTCACGATGTCGATGATATCACGATACTGCGATAATAGGTAAAAATCATTTTTAATAACTCACATTATATAGAAAAACACATATTTTGGGGGGAAAATATATCCCTACACACCATCATAATAAACAACCTGTGTCTTATTTTGTTCAACAAATAATAGACACCGTTAGCATTTAGCTGAAGTATTAGCTAAACTCCGAAGTAGTTCAAGGATCCAGCCCTTGACTTTGACACACGTGGTGTAAACGATTTAAGTTACATTATGTTAAAGATTTTGTATTCAAGTGTCACCAATGACACCTCAGGTGTTAAAGGGTTAATGTATCATCTTTAATGTGACCCACCAGAAAGTGTCTTTTTGTTGGTTCTCTGCAGGTCCAGATCACCCTCAGCACTCACGACTGCGGGGGCCTGTCCCAGCGCGACGTCTCTTTGGCCACTTTCATCGACCAAGTTTCTCTGATGTGAAGTGAATCCATCTGAAACTGTCGGGACTTTCAGAGCATAAAAACCTTCAGTTGGTCAAGAAGATGCAGCGATCCTGCTGGGAGTCTGAGAGCAAAAGAAGCACTAAAAATCCTGAAAGGTCAAAGAAATCATTCCGAGTGTTCTCAAAAGTTGTGTTTAAATGTGCTGAATCTGCTCACAGAATGTGGTTTTCTGTTGTGTTTTTTGTTTTTTTTAAACAAGAACAAACAAGGGTGTCATCAGACTAAATGCATTTTATTGAAAAGAATCATAAAAGGCCTCTAAACTCGGATACCAGTGCATCAAGGAGAACTCTCAGAGAGCATTGATTGAACATTTCACTCAAACATCGACAGATTTCACAGAATAGAACCAGCATCCTGTCAGCAAACCTTAACCTTCAGATCCATTCAGTTCAAAGTTGGGATTTCATTTGTTTACTTCACTTCATATTTGTTTGAGACAAACAAACATACCAGTGCTGCAGTTATGGTCAACAAATGAGAACACGTGTTTGAGGATTTTGCACTAAAACTCCACTTCTAAAAAACGATTCAAAGGTTTTTTTAGCCACGACAGTTTTCAGGCGGTATCGGGGCTGAAAGCCGCCGTCACTTCCAAACCCCACCCCTTAATCAGAATCAAACAATGTGCATCAAATACATTCATCTCTTTAAAACGAATTTAAAGCAAACACAGATAAAGTTAGTGACAATGGACTTTCAGTGGTTAAAGTTAGATAAACCGTCGTCGTCGTTGCTCCTCCCACTTCAGGAAGCTACACTTTATCAAATACAAACAGTTATTGCACAAACGTGGAAAAAAAACAAATCAGAAAAATCACTTTAGTACATAAAACAATCAGAATCTCTTTCTGTGCTTTCCGTCATCAATCCTTGCGTTAATGTGCTGCTTGTTCATAAAAAATGCCGTCAAAAATGCCCCTCTTTACCAAAACCGGACCAATCGCTCTGCGCTGACGTGAGCAGGTGAGTTACCCAGATGAGTTAACCAGGTGAGTTAACAGTTAGAGACTGAGGTAGATTAAAGACAAGCCGCGATCCACAGGAGTCAAACTGAACTTCTGAGTTAATGATAGGACACTTGAGGACTTGAACCTTCTGTCAGCTGATCTTCTGAAGTCATGTCGTCTCCCATAGACGATAAGAACGTCTGGCTAATGTTTCTGTTGGGGCATCGCAGTGCGTTTTCATAACAAATGTTGCATGCTGGGTAACAGGTCTGTGCAGCCGCGCTTCCCTTTGTGCTTCTGCGGAGTCAGCACAGATGGAAAAAAAAAAGACCTTCAAAGAATCCACCAACAAACAACATCTGAAGGGTTTCAGTCGCAGATTAGGACAAAACAACAAGAGCAAAACCTGAATTATTCTTCACAACAAAACAACTCAAAAACAAACAACTAAATTACCGTCAAATTATTAGATTAAAAGTCGTTTGGAGCCGGTCCCTTCTGCTCCTCGCGTGGAGGCACACTGGCAGAAGTACCCTCCCCTCTGGGGTTCAATCATGAAGGCTGGAGCTCCTCTGATGTTTCCACAAAGCGAAACTGAGCAACCTCGGCGCTCAGGGAGGCAGCGGCGCGTTCCCCGGCGGCACGTCAGTGGGCTTTCCCGTTGCCATTCATGTGGTTTCTGCTCGACTTGGGCACCTCGGTGCTGTAGAGACAGTCCAGAAAACCTCTGGAGATTTCAGTCACCATGGACCTGTCCGGGATGGACTGGGCCATTCCGTAGATGGCTCCCTGAGGAGAGAGCGACACAGGAGTGAGCCAACAACATCCAAATTCTCCCTGATCCATCCATTCTAGAAGACTTAAACTTTATCAATTATATTGGTCTAATTAACTTTCTATACCAGAGAAAAGACACAAAAGAACATCTGACTCAGAGAGAAGGACTGGATGGGACAAAAGAAGAAAAAAAAGGAAGAAAAATTAGCAACAATTCATTTCTTCACTCATGACCCACAAAATCACAAGACTTTGACCAACTTATGTGGTAAGTTTACAACTTCTGCAGAGCAAGCATTTATAAAATGCAAAAATGGGAGAAACTTCTCGTCTTGGATATCATTTTTTCCACTTGTATTAAAGCAAAAGTAGCAAGGCGGACCGCTCAGAACTGTAGAGTGTGTGTTAAAACCGTCTCATTTGTTTATCTTGTTTGGGAGGCGTTCAGCCTGATAAAGCTTCTGCTGGACCTTCAAGGTTCCAAAAACAGAAGTGTTGACTGCAGCAGGAGACACCACAAACATGCAGGCAGGCGTGTGTCAGAACAGAAGGTCCTTCCTCTCTGAAGTTGATGCACAAAAAATGTTCTCTCATCAACACGAGCCGAAAGCAGCAAAGAGGAACAGAAAGTGAGGATGAAACGAGCTTCACCACGCATGAAAATGAAGCTCTGATCATAAATCTACATTCAAATTCAGGACTGAGGCAGAAGTTCTGCCCTAAAACACCAGAAACAGGTACGATGGAGCATCTATTTAAAAAGATAAAAAGAGAAGGAGGTTAATTCTAATTTTTACAGCCAATTGTTGCAAATATTCATAGGCAAGGTATTTGTTCTAGTTGCAATGGCAACCAAACATCTTTCTTCAAACAGGCTGACAAAAAATAAGGTGGAGATGAACCATTTTTCAACAGAGAAGATGTCTCCAGCAAGACTTAAATAACACGCTCTTAGACATACATGAATCAGCTGATTCTGACGGATCACAGCTGAAAGGTTAGACGTTAAATGAGGATTTCTGGATCTGGATTATAATTCAAAGAACCCAACTTGTCCCTAAATCTGTTGATAATATTTACAAATCATTTCCTGCAGCTTCTCTGTTGATCTCCTGTTGACCTCAGATCACCTCTGCTTGGTCGCACAGATTGTGGACCTGCTCTGTGTTTTGGGACATGCAGGTGACTCACCATTCCTGTGGTTTTCTCTTTGGGGTTCTTCATAATCACTGCCACCTGGTCTCTGACGTCCTGAACGAAGCGCTCCGCCACCCCAGGCTGGGTGTGCAGGACGGTGCAGCAGATGTGGATGCTGCAGACATAGGAGCATCCACACGGGGTTACAGGATTGAACATCCTGAACGTGTGTTTGCTGCTTCACACCCACCTGGATGGAAACTGCAGCGTGTTCAGATTCCAGCCCTTTGACGTCAGAGCATTTGAGAGGCGGAAGATGTCAAACTGGTCCGAGCCGATGGCCACCACCGACACCTCTGGGTCTCCAAACACGAAGACCCCTTTGATCTTCCTAATTCTGTTCAGGAGAAACACATAGCAGAGCTGAGATGCAGGAGGCCTCTGACCGGCTCTGTGTGGTGATGCCGCCTGCGTGTCTTACCCGGTTTTGATTTTGCGTGCGGTGCTGATGATCTTCTTGGTGGCGTCCACGTAGCCGTTCTCCCCCATGTGCATCATGGTGGCCCAGCAGGCTGCGATGATCCCTCCAGGCCTGGAGCCCGCGATGGAGGGGGAGGCGTAGATGCCCCCCTGCCAGTCTGGAGCCACAAAGTACTGATACTGGCGGTACTTCTTCTCACTGTAAAGAATTACGGAGGAGCCTTTGGGGGCGTAACCATACTGAGGAGAAACCCAGAAACATCACAGTTAAAGTGAATCCAAGCAAGAAGACGTGACAGAAACAAGAAGATCCTTACTTTGTGCGTGTCTGCTGAGATACTGGTGACCCCTTTGACCCTGAAGTCGAAGGGGGCGAGCGGGTAACCAGCCTTGGCCATGAAGACGATGAGAAACCCCCCCAGACAGGCGTCCACGTGCAGCGGGAGGTTGTAGCGAACAGCCAGCTGTGACACACACAGGAAAGCAAATGAGATTTTCTTCCTGCAGTTCATCTGTAAGATCTTCAAGGAGAGACGCTCTGACCTTGGCCACCTCCTCGACAGGATCGATGACCCCATGAGGGAACTGCGGGGCTGAGCACACCAGCATGGCCGTGTTCCTGCTGATGGCTCTCTTCATGGCCTTGGAGGAGAACCAGCAGAGAGGACATGAGACGTCAGGAAGCTGCAGAGCATCCTGCAGACGTTCAGGCTCTCACCTTCACGTCCACCTTCATGGTGGTCTTATCCAGAGGAATGTGGACGAGCTTCATCCCAAAGTAATTTGCTGCTTTGTCAAAAGCGGCGTGGACACTCACGGGCGCCAGACTGCATAGAAGAACCCAAATATGAGCCTCTCTCAGGCAGCTGGACACGTTTCAGTGAAGCTTGCCTTACATTTCTGGGTGTTTGACGCCGCGTTCGTACGCCATCTCCCTGTACGCTTTGCAGGCCATCAGGATACTCTCGGTTCCTCCTGACGTGACCTAGAAGGAGCACGGAAGCAGGTGAAGTTCAAGCTTACGCCACCTTTTTCTGACAGCTGATCGGAGAGGCTGACTAACGGTGCCGCAGGAGTCGGGCCCCCCGTTGAAGAGAGAGCAAGACATTCTGACGACTTCTGCCTCCATCTTCCTGACGCCGGGAAAGATGTCGGGATGTAGAGGGTTGCTCCAGGCAAAATCCCCGTAAACCTTTGGGACGAAGCAAACGGATCGTTTGTAACCTTGAGAAGCATCAGAGAAACAACAGAGCTTTCACAGAGATGCTGACCTTCACCAGCAGTTTGGTTAGGGTCTCATCCCCCCAGTAGACTGCTCCAGAAACGCGTCCTTTCTCCCACTGAACATCATCTGAAAAACACATCTTGTTTCAAAAAGTTCCGGATTTCAACCTCAAGTAACTGAGGAGTTCCACGCTTACTCAGGGTCTGATATTCTTTGATCTTGTCCATGACCTGAGTCTGGGACAGCCCTTTGGGGGGCAGCTTGGTGGTGTAGCTCATCCCCTCCTTCAGCGTGCACAGACTGTGGGACATGTCGTCCAAAGCCTTGTTGAGCTGCCGCTGGATCTGAGGGGAAAGAATCGGATGAGGGGCTGCACGCCACTTCCAGGAGGGTACAAAGGCGAAACAGGAACAGAGGTGCCAAAGGTCAGACCCCCCCTCCTTCCCCCTGAGCATCTGAGGCTGAGTCAGGAGCAGTACTCACCGACACGCCAACAAAGGGGATTTTTCTGATCAGTCGAAAGCACTGCCTCTTCATTCTTGACATCAAGCCTGAAAACCACAAAGCTGAGGTCACATGAGGTCACATGTACCAATCCTAAGATGCTGACTGTGCAGAAATCCACCATCCAGTCAGGACACACAGCTGAGATAAGGAATTGTGTTTAGACTACGACTGCAGAAGATTCAATGTTGCAATTTGTGTGAACTCTTACTTTCTTGCTGGAAAAGGAAGCCTTTAATCCAGATGGCTCCTAGCGTAGCGGCGACTGAGGCTCCAATGATCTGCCACGGCTCCAGGGGGGCGCAGAGAGAGTTCACCTGCCGCCGCACCTCCTCCAGGTACAGCAGCAGCATCTCCTTATACACCTCCAAGGCACTCTGCTCACACGAGACAGTAAAACGTCACCGTCGTGGAGGTACATGTCAACAACACACCCTCCAGCTTCGTAAGAGTCACATCTGCACACACCTGTGTTACCTGTTCATTCACTTACCATCGTCACTTCACTTCTACCCTCACACAGCAAACACCTTCTCAGGTAAAGAGGCTGAAGGTTTGTTCTTAGCTCAGCAGATGCAGATAAAGCTCTGTGCTCACTGGATGGCTATCAGCAAGCCCCTCCCACCACCAAAAGTGTCTCAACACATCCAGGTGTGAGGATCTGCTGCAGTAATCCACATCAGACCAGACAGGAAGTTCCCTTGAAACACACCTTGATGTTACAGCGGTTCGCTAAACCCGCCGCTGCTGAAATAAAGCAGCCAACCCTGACTGAAACGGAGCCACAAATCCCCAGGATTTCAGAACAAAATACAAATTAAAGTCATTGCTCAACAGCAACCCACTTATCTTTACGTTATCTCCACCTTTTTATAGCAGGACGATAGGGAGGAACTTCCACCTCAGCCACAATCTGATGGAGAAAGCTTAAGGTTCAAAATCTTGAGTAATCGGACCCAAAAGAGAAGAGAGTTCTTCCGGATTCAGCAGGAATCCTTTGGAAAGTCTGTGAACTTCTCCACGCTCACTTCAAACTGTCGTTCTAAGCGAAATGATGATTAAGGTCATTCTGTCTAATAAACTGAACAGCAGGAGGTTCCTGAGTGACAGGAGTGGCTGCCCACACAGGGACTACATGTTCTCATTCAGGTTTGGCAAGATCCTCTGCAAACTTCAGCAAGTCGGTTGAGAGTGAACCAGAGACGAGCATCTGATGCGATGGAACCAAAGAGTTCAGGGGAGAAACGTTCATTCAGAACCGTGAACGCTCACACCAGAAACTTCTCTGTTTATTGAAACATCTGAACGATTTCCTGCTGATAACCTCATCTCAGCTTCACAAAGGTTCTGGTAGCAGCAGCATCTCACAGCAGTGAACATCAGTCCTCTGAGCGCCTCCCTACAAACAGTAGCTGCTCTGAAGCTCTTCATGAAAAGAAGAGGATGAGCCAGAATTCTCTGCAACAGAACCCGTCCAGAACCAGGTTCAGAGACAGATGTAGGGATGTTTCATTTAAGTTGGTGAGTCTGGGAAGTTTGCTTAAACTCTTTAAAGCTCCGTGAATGATCATTTAGAGGAGATTTATCAGCTTGATCTGTCTGTGAACATCTGTTGGACATCTTCCCTCTAGCGGCCAGTCTGTCCCTAAGGGTTGATGGTGCGCTTCCAGGGAAACAGCTGAGCAGCTCAGCTGGAAATAACAACTTCCTGTCAACAGGATCTCCGTTTCTATTCTGAATCCGCATCAGTGAGCAAAAGCAGAGAGTTTGAAAGGGTTACAAGGGCGATGGCTGATAAAAGGAAGAATAAACACAAATGTTGCGAATGGTTCTGTTAAGAGAAGAAACTAAAGTTGAAGCGGATCGGGTAAAATGTTCCATATTTGTTGTCAAAGTACCGACCAGGACCCGTATAAACCCACAGCCTCAAAGCAAAGGTCACAAACAAACATTTAGTTTGGTTATTCCTGAAAGCAGAGTCTCCTCATGTGATCACAAACAAGTCATCCCCCCCTGAAGAGTCCACTTGGTCCGTTCCGACATGGACGGAACCGCAGTTCACTAAAAAGAGGAAGTAAAGTTTAAGAACACGAACCCAGTAGTCCATGGTGTTCGGAAAGCTGTCGCTCCGACTTTCTTTGTGTCCTCTTCTCAGCGGTGCCGCCGCTCAGTTCGCATCTGCATGCTACTACCAAAGCCAGCAAGCTAACGAGGATTCAGGAAGTGACCTACTGCGCATGTCTGCGCTGGTGCGGATCTGACAGCGCAGCGCGCCGGTCTGCTCGGACAGTAGCCGCGCGGAAAGTAGATCCGCATGGTTTTTAGATCTGTCATCAATCCCCGGAGGTTTGACACGTTTTTCTGTTGTTTTTAAGAAACATTGCCAACAAATCTGGCTTCAGAGGTTTGATTTTTTTTAAGGAAAAACTATTTTGACCTTATTACCCAAAGGCCGTGTATGCTTTACACGTTTGTTTGGTAAAATAAAACTCATTATATTAAAGATAAAGTCCTTGTTAACTCAACAGATTCAAGGGGACCAAACTTTTTAGACTTCACCATCTTAAATTATACTTTTAAAATCAATTGGATTACAAACTTCTTTATGAACACAGACACACTATGGAACTTTATTTCAAATTACATGTTCTCTAAATTTTGTGGCCTCTATTCTCTTCTCCAAAATAACTATAATCTATTATCTATTAACACACATTTTCTCCACATAATAACGGTAAAATCATGTACAAAAGAAAATTGGTACTTTTTCCAAACTGGTTTAATAATATAACATATCTTAAACAGTTTTCTAAGTTTGGACCTTATCTTCAAAATATTTAATCACCAACAAAACCAGGGATGTTTGCTTTGGACTTCTTCACAGATGTTACCCACCACCTCCACATAGACAAAAGCTCCTTCTGCAAACTGGACAGTGAGACAACTTCTCTCAACTTCTCAACTTCCCAGCATTTTCTTTTCTTTTTTTTTTTTTTTGGAAAAAGTCATTTTACTTTCACCTAATGTAAATAAATTTACCTCTTTGTGTGACATAACATACTTGAAAACTTTAATGTTTTATAAAAATTGGCTTTTTTTTGGGGGGGGGGGGCACAGTGTCAACAGCTCTTATAAAAACAGTTTTATTAAATTTAGTTATTTAAAAAACTGAATTTCATATTCTTAAATTCACATCTTAATTAAAAAAAACCCTATTCAATCTTTTGTTCAATCGTTGCTATCAAGACTGGTAATTTTTTGTTTGTTTGTTGGGCTTTTGGATATACAATGTAATGTTTAATAATAATAATAATAAAAAAAAATAATAATATGTATTTATGCATTTTATACCAATTATTCTTAAAGGGTATACTTTTGTTGTCTTCTATTTATCCTGCTTGCAAAAATGTTTGCTTGTTGATATGTTAAGGTTTGTTAGAACATTGACAATAAAGAAAAAAATAATTGAATCTAGGTTGAACATAGATAAAACTGAGTTTTAATTCAAAAAAATGAAACTATCAATCAAAAAACATAATATTTATTGATTTATTTAATTGATAACTTACTTACAACATTTCATATTTAAAAAAAGTCTGAATGAAATTGTTTTATTCATTTTAAATGTTGATATAAAAGGGGAGAAAAACTTATCGGCAAACCCTGTATTTGTTTATCTTAAGTCTTGTTCTCTCATTTATTTGATTTTCAAATAAAACTGTTGTTCACTCTTTCCTTTTCTATAGAAGATGAACCACTTCTTGAACTTAAACGAATCCTTTCATCTATTTTGAGGGTTATGATGTTCAGGACAACATCTTACATATAAATGTAAATTACGACATGCCTTTGTTTTTAGATATATTTATAGCAGACAACAATGACACTTTAAATGATTTGAATAGCGATTCACTTTTATGGACGGGTGGCAGAAAGTGCAGTTCGACAAAATGAACAGCAGGGGTCAGACTAGTCGATGTTGGTTAGAAATCAATATTAAGGACAGAATTAATTAATGTAAAGAAACAAACAAACAAAAATTAGTTTGAAGAAAAGAAAAATAAATATTTTTGAACAGATTATTTTAATATTTCCGAAAATCTTAAAGCAAAGAGAGAATTCCAGACACAAGAAGAGAAGTTTATCTTAGAAATCAGAAACAGAAGAGATGTATTCAAGTGGGATTTCATGGATTCATATATTTTGTTTATCTAGGATCCCCAATAAAGACAACTGTAATGTTAAATTACTCTAAGATTAGGTCTTAATGTAGATGACACTTATAATTGTACTCTAATTTGAAATCCTCACTTGTTGATTGAATAAAACTTACAGGAAGTGATACCTGCTGATCAGCAACAATATAGCTGCTGCAGGTGTCTGACCATAAATTCTGTTTTCCGTTTCCCCCGTGTTTTTTTTAGTTTTGTTTGTTCCCCTTAAATTAAATTACTTAAGTAGTTTTCTTAGGATAACCCTGTCTCGTGTTTCGCTCAATAACATTTTAATTAGGTTGTGCTCTAAAATATATATTTGGAAAGAAAGGGAGTCAGTTTATCACAAAATATTTTTTCCATTGCAGATAAAATCATAGTTTGAGAGAATCAACAAAACCTCATGATTGTTAAAAAAAAATAAAGCAACAGTTCTGTGTCATTGAAACACAGAATATCATTTGTTATCATACCAAAATTGTTCATTCTCTTGATGATAAAACTTTTATTTATAAGGAAAACATTCAAAATAAATTTACAACTGTTCTTCTTTCTCTTTTCGTTATTATTTTGCATTTTTCACTCACATTTTTATCACATCTTTTTTTGAGAGTTACAAAAAATGTTTACAAATTTAAAATCCCAGAAACAACACAATTTAGTTAAAGCAGTCCAGAATATACCCTCAAATTATATTTGTTTTTTTATTGTTATGTTCTATGTGATCAATAACTTTCAATTATATGCGTTCATTTTCATTGAGCATCTGAATTGTGTTAGAGCAAAACCAAATGAAAAAAAGGAACAATAAAGAAATTCGTTCTTATTGAAAACCTTCACCAGAATAACTTGTATTTCCTGCGTCCTCATTGGCTCTATTCTTTATAATAAAAGCCTCTTCTAAACACGCGGATTCGGCTTTCATATTAACAGACTAAATGTTCTGCATCAGTTTGAGAGAAGAAGGAAAAATCTGCACCGACTCCCATTTGTGTCTAAAGTCTTCATCCTTACAAAAAGACGAGGCGCGTCCAAAGCCCTGCCGCTCCATTGTAACTGCGGTACACTGTCTTCAGGAGCGCAGTGGGCGCGACAATGCTCCGCCCGTGAAAAGAAAGCACATTAAAAGTGAATTAGTTCTTGTGTAAAGTGTGTTCTGGGTCACGCTGGTCACGACGCGCGCACCTCTCCAAAGGCGCACACGTCTCCAAGGTGCACTCTATACTTTGTAAAAGGCAGTCACATTGTTTGAGGGTCTCACAAGAGGTGTACATATGGCATCCGGGTTGCAATTAAATGTTTTTAAGATGGTTTTCCTTTCCTGAAGAAGTTTCCTTTTTTCTTTTTTCCTCCCAACAGCTCTTTGCCAGACAGCACAAGAGGAGGGGGGCGCATTGAAAGGCCTCTATGCTAGTTTGGGATGACAACAATCTGGTCAGCGAGTTGTTGGACTTTGATTGTCCTCCTCAAAACGTCCTTCAAACAAAAAGCTAAAGACGAAAATAAAGCCCCACCTGGTACATCTGTTTGCTAAAGTAATAATAAATAGATTTGGTTTCATAAATAAGCAGAAGAGACAGTAAAGTGAAGTAGCGGGGGATGTATTAATCAGGAGCATCGGGCAGGTATCACCTGCTCCAGAGCTTGCTCAGTTTATTGTTAAATATTGTTAAATCGCTTCTCGGTTCATGTCTGCACCGATATCGGCCTCGTCCACAGCAACTGCTCGCTTCTGTTTGCGCACACTTTGCATAATGAGCCGAACTCGACAGCAACCTGATAAAAATCAAGGGGGAGACAGACGACTTCAAACCAGCACCTGCCCGCGGTCTCCGAACAGAGATTTGGCATCAATTATTATTTGTAAAGTTGTAATTTTTAGTTTGCTTTTTTTACCTTTTACAACATCAAGTCTCCATCTCCTATCTCACAGGCATATTTGTCCAGTTTATTGAAAGCATATGGTTATCACGCTGTTCTCCAAACACATGTTTAGTCAGAAAGTTAAGCCGAGCTTTTTGTGATCCTTTGTCAGTAATTGTAAATCATGTTTGAGCTCCGGCACACTTGCCCTCTCCCCTCATTGAAGCTAGAACAAGTCTGAAGGTTGTTGACCCACTTTACTAATCTTTAACGACTCAAAAGACAAGACTTATTGTTGAAAAGTCGGTGCGCAACAGAGTTGTGGCTGTAATGGAAAGGGTTTTGGAGATGTCATGGCGCACAGGTATATGCTCACATAAGAGCAGAATCCCAGCTTCTATTGATGCTGAACATAAAAACATCTTTTGTACTTTAAGCTCAAACAACCAGTTTTTCCATATCCAATCCTATGTGAACGCTGCCCTCGTGCGTAATTGTCTTTCTCCAACGTTCGGAGCTTTGCGCTGCAAAGCAGTGATCTCGTATAAATCCAATTTTTTTCTTTAAAAAAATCAAAAATTTTCAGACATAGATAAGGTTTCCTGGGCTTACTTTGAAGTAGGTTAGTGTTGCTTTTAATAACCATGCTCAAAACGTGGATGAACTTTTAGAATCTCCGGGTTTAAATGTTCGCTTCACAAAAACGCGCACGAGGACTGGATTCCACAGGACTGTATTTAAGAACAGGCAATATTTATTTATATATATTAAAGTTATCAACTGCTTACGCTTGTAATTGAATTTTAGTTTTAATCATGTTCTTGTCTGAAGCAGAAATTTTCATAAAGTCCACAGATGGTTTGTGTCCAAACAATGCGTAAAATGCAACAGATGTAGCTACATCAATGTAAAGTAAACGAGATATTTTCGATAGAAAACTCACATTTATACGTTTTTATGATAACCCATTTGTTTTATAAATCACACTAGATCTCACACCTGTGCGTAAAATCACAAGTTTTATTTTAAATGCGCAGTCTGTCATGAAACGTTTACTTAAGGAGAACAGCAAATGGGACAAAGGAAATGCACCTTTTATGTTCCAGGCCATTTTTAGATGACAAGCACAAGGTCACTTCATATAAATCTGTCATTTTAGCACCTGATTTTTGGAACATCTGCTCCTTAGAAACGTCTGCTCCATGACCCTTAATCTCTCTTAAAGGTCATTAAAGCCCCAGTATTGATTCGGAAAGTTTACCACGACGGTCATAAAAAGCAGAAAACAGCAACATTCATGAAGTGGCCATGAAGTGGCAGTACAAATCCCCTCATTCGATTTTTTTGGGAAGTGGTTCCAGCGCAACCTTCCTCAAAGAAAAGACGAACATACCCTCGATTGGAAAGCAACTGTTGTCATTGTGGCAGTCAGTTGTGCGACTTCACAGCAAAAGAATGACACAAAAACTACAAAGCGCTGAAAAACGGAGAGCGGGGGTGTGGAGGGGGGGTCTGCGCTGCCTGCAAGCCGATTGGCCATTTAACGGACGCTGTTGATTCAGGCGTCCGCTGCCCAGAAGATAAGATAAAAGCCATATAAAGAGACAGGGATGCGCATCCATCCTTCACCGCAGCCTGCTGTCTCCATCCACACCGCAGGACGGCTGTCTGTCTCCTCTGCGCGCCTCACCTGTTTCCAGAACAAACGTAAGTGCTAATAAATCCATCCGCGGAGCTTTACGCAGAGGAGATGCGCAGTTGGAGACCGAGGTGCGCATGGAAACAGGTTCTGAGTGTTAAAACGTTTTGATCACAAACTTTAGAGTTCAAATTGATTCTTGAGAAACATTTCTATGATCTTTATGAAAATCTTTGATTGAACTGACTTTGTGATTGAAACCTTCTCAGGATGTCTCCCAGAACCAGGAGCGCCACCGATGACCTGCAGAAGTTCATCGGCGCAGAGACGCGCAGCGGGATTCCCCCAAATGTCTACAGAGAAGCTGCTGCTCCTCAAAGCTGCAATGCAGACTCGCCTCGTGGAAACAACAAAACCATCAAGTCTTCCAGACCAAGAAGTGACCCGCGCGGCAGGCGGAGGGTGAAGGCCAACGACCGGGAGCGCCACCGGATGCACAACCTGAACTCGGCCCTGGATGCGCTGAGGAGCATCCTGCCGGCGCTGCCAGACGACGCCAAGATGACCAAAATAGAGACGCTGCGCTTCGCGCGGAATTACATCTGGGCTCTGACCGAGACCCTGCGGATGGTCGACCACCACGGCCGCGCGGAGGAGGAGCAGCAGCCGCCGGGGGGGTCAGACCTGAGCAGTCCGGGGAGCGCCTGCTCAGACTGGGACTCTGCGTCCTCCGTGGAGCCATGGGGCGGGTCCTCTTCCTGCTCTGTGGATCACCTGAACTGCCGCGAGCCCACAACCCCCCCTGTACCTCTGCACTTCCGGTCTGTCTGCAGTGGAGCGGATCTTAGAAACTCTTGGCTTTACTGAGGGTCGAGGGTCTTATGGACAAATAAACAGACATTGGAGGTTTTCAGGTGTAACAAACACCAGCAGGTGACAATCAACTGTGACAGGAAGAGGCTTTAAATCAAATACAAACTGATCCTTTTTTCTTCTATTAAACCAAAAGTTCATGTCTTCTGTAAACTCAGAACATTTCAGAAAAACACAAAGACTTGATCCGCTTTCAGCTGAAAGATTTATTTGGCAAAGAAACTCAAATACATTTCTTTACTTTTTCTGTATTTATTAAAGTAGAAAAGTTGTGATTATAAAGCGCCATTTCCATTACTGAATACAGTGAGCATGTAAAGAGGATCAATACTAGATCATAGTGTCTGTGACTAATGCAAAGAATTGATGTGCAAATGCAGACAAATGTGACGGAGCGTCCATCACGCTGGAAGGAAATGTTATGGAAGGAAATGTTACGGAGAGCTACAGTCCAAGGCCCGTCCCACAAAGGAAGACTACTTGGGGAAGACTGTAACCACGTCGTAGCCCTCAGGGGGCGTCACCCGCTCTCGTGCGTGCTTCTCACAATAAACCTGGTCCTCCACAAAGAAATGTCCTTTCTGCTTGAGGTTGACATCGCAGTCCGTGCACGTGTAGCACTCAGGGTGGCGAAACTTGTCCCTCAGCTTCACCACCATCCCCCTGAAGAACGAAGATCTGGTTAACTAAGGATTCTTCATAAACAACAATAGTCTACCTATACAAGCATATACAGAAGAGGCTGTGAGGTCAAACCACTCTCCAGAGGGTCCAACCTAGTGCATGCTGGGACATTTCCATATATTTAACATCGCTGCTGGGATGTAGAAATAAGGATGGAGTTTGTCTTTGAAATTATCCAAACATCTGCTGGATCGTATTTACTGACCCAGCACAAACACCTCATCAGATAGAAAATAAAACGAGTTTGGAGATGCATAAAAACTAGGGTTGTGAAAGTTGTTAACGCGATTAATAAATCATAATTGATGCGTTAATATTTATTACCTAAATGAATTGTCTAAAACCGGCTTTGTCTAAAAATTGCAGAAACTCTGCAGTTCTCCGTGAAAGTCCCGCCCACCGATGTCGCGAGAGGCGAGCAGTTCAGAGTGGACAGACACACCCCCACCTGTGATCAGCTGACCTGAAATCCAGCTTTCAAATCAAACTTATCCCAAAAAAACTTATTTTTTCGCAAACACAATAAAGACAGTTTATGAGAAAAAAAGAAAAAGCTGAAAAAAATAGAATTCCAGGAAAAATGTCAAATAGACAGCAGAGCTCTTAGGAGAGAAATTCTTATTTTTTGGGCTGCCTGGTGTCGTTGAATCCACACAGCCAGACTGAGGCCACATAAGAAAGGTGACATCATGGAGCTGTGAGGTCAGTGATGAACATCTATCAACAGAAACTGTTCATATAAGTGGTTGCAATTTGTGACTTTAGTCTGGATGTTGTTTTGTATTTTCATTCAAAAACATCTGGATTAGTATTTTGACAAATTTTATTCTTGCTGTTTTTATGAAATTACACCTAAAACGTTTTGTCCATGTTTGAAAAAACAGTTTGTTAAACATTAAATAAATCCAATTTTTCCAAATATAATTTTCTGTTCTTGCACGATTTTATGTGTAGTGTGTGAATACAACATGGAAAAATGACAAAATAAAGGTAGTGTCATAAAGGTGAGGTTGTGCCGATTAAAATTATACAAAATAAGCAAGTAGATAGTCTTTAAAATTCAAAATACAGAGGTTATTTCAAAAGAAGAAGGCCCTAGGTTTCAAATAAAAAAAAAACATTCTAAATGTACAATTTTGCATGTGATCTCATATTGTAATTACTTGCAGATAATAAGTGGCTGGCAAATATTGTAAGTAAAAAAAAAAATAAATTGCGATTAAGTTTTCCAGATTTGCGATTAACTAGTTAAATGTTTTTAATCGATTCCCGGCCTAAATAAAAACTGAAACAAGTGCAGAAACTCTAGAGAGGTTTCTCGAAAAACAAAGAGGGCTTGTGCTGTGGCACCTCCTTTATTTGACCACAAGGAGGCGACAAACTTTCAAAGGGCAGAAAACAAGAAGTGCTGATCTATAAAATAATCTCAGTAAAACAGACTGAAGTGAACGCAGTCACACGTCCTGCAGACAGACGATGATCTGCCCATTAAGCTTTTCTTCTTCTGTCCACAAATATTCTCATATTTCCAAACTTGAAATAAAAAAATAATAAACTACAAAATCAACAATTTAAATCTAAAACATTCTAACGAATAGTATCCACATGATGGAAATTGAGCTTGAGGTGCAGCGTACTCACACAATCCCTGATCCACATTTGTCACAGACGGGTAACTTGTCAGCGTTTCCCACCGAGGATCCGATCTTTGTGGTGGGGGCCTTCACGCTCCTGAAGCCTGACGGTTTGTCTGCATCACCTTCACATTATCAGACAAGCACAGAAGATCTCAGTGTTTGTGTGTGACTCTGTAAACAGTCACCATTCCACAGGGATTCACGGTCAACACCAGAACACTGCCTCACCCGTTTCCAGAATTTCCTGAAGCACCTTGAAGGAGGCGGACTGCCGCGGCGGCTCGTCCGACTCCTGGTTCTCCTGCAGCATCTTGTAGACTTCAGAGTCTGCTGCGATGGTCGGCCTCTTTCCTGCAGCAGATGGGTCTGACGGAGCTCTGCGAAACAAGATCACAGTGGGATTTCAGATCGCCTGACGCACTACGTCCAGGAGGCGGTGCTGATGCTGACCGGAGTCCACAGAACCTCCATGACACACGCACACACAGTGAGTTCAAACACCAGAACAATGTAAAACAACAACAGAGACGCCGAGATAAAAGCTTTGGCTTTTGATTAGCACTTTATTTTGAAATTTGCCAACTAATCAGGATTTTGATGACTTTGGTGACAAAATAAACGTCTAATCGGATCTTTAAAAAAAAAAAAAAAAAAAAGGAAATTAGTACAGTAAAAAGTATGAATTGAAAACTAGATAAATCAAGATTGAAATCGTCTTTTTAATGTTAAAAAAGAAAAAAAAAAGAAACTCAAACTATGAGCAGAAAATAGGGCTTATCGATTCGATTCACCAGAACCTGGATCGATTCGGTTGTGATTTTTTTCTATTCTTTCGATCCGCTCAGTTTGATTCAATTCGATTTTGAGTTTACACATTTATGCATTTGTTTAGAAATACATTAAATATAAAACAATATATTTATATTGTGAAGATTTTCATATTAATCTTATACAGTTCACATACTGTAAAATGTATTAGTAAAAATAAAATGAGATTGTTAATACTATACAGCGCTACATGGACTCTGAAAAGGAGAAGCTCCAACTATTGTTCTGCTTCTCCTAAAGTTTTGCTTCAGTTTGGCCACTAGGTGGTGATCATGCTATAGCATTACACCTTAATCCAGAAGAAGAAGAAAGAATGGGCAAAAAACTGTGTTTTAGACCACGAATAGTTATTTTAAAAACATTTCCTTAAAAAGAGTTTGGAAAATTCATGCCTGTGAGTTTATAAGGATGTTCATTTAGTCAAAAATGTAAATTTAGGTCAAAGGAGTGCTAGCATTAGCCGTCTTATGGGAAATCCCATTATATATTAGCATCAAGCTAGCAGATTTTAGCTGTATGCATTTGATTGATCTCAACTCTTATGGATCGATTATTGATCTATTAAGCTTAGATCAGTTTATCCATCTTATCAACTCAGCCCTAGCGGAAAAACAACGTATTTCTCAAACATAAAGCGTGTCGGTATTTACAACCACAGATTGGAAAACTGCTGTGTCTTTTTTCACTACAAATCTGGTGAAAGTGGATTTAAAAACTCAATGCTTAACTTAAAGATGCTGAACACAGAAATTATGGTTCTGTATCCCAGCAACATTAGTTTGAGCTAAACGTCAGTAAAGTTCATTACATTTTACGTCTCATGTAGAATCTGAACTGGTTTGTAGCAGCTGCTGGAAGAACAGACACGTGGAGTCATTGACGTGGTTTTGGAAATGACCAGAATCTAACGACTGAGCTGGAGGTGTTCCGTGTGCGGCGTGGAGACCACCTCCAGCCTTTAGGTTTTATAAAAATTAGAATAAAAATAGCTACTGCTTTGCCGACAGATTTCTCTGAAGGAGTTTATGAAGACGTACAGGTCCATCTCCATGCAGACACGCCCACATTCATGACTTAAAGTTCCTCAGCATCATTCACCATCTGCGTTTCTGGACCCTGAAAGCTGAACCGACCTGTTGGGCTCTCCTGATATGGTCATGGTCTTCACGTCGTCCACAGCAGAGTTCAAGTCCTTGATGTTGTCTGAGGAGTACAGACCAGACGGACTGTTGTACTGGTTGGTGACAACTTTGGAGCCAAAACCAGAGAAAGGTAAAGCGCTCCTGTTGTGGGTGGATCCAATGTGTTTCACCTCCTAGGAGAGAGAGAGTGAAAAAAAAAAAGAGGTTTGTGTTCAGTTTTTCTAACACGCTGAAACATGCAGGAGAGACAAACGTTCATCCAACACCCCACAACCATGACGCTCCAGCGGTCCAGGAGAGCAGCTCGAATACTGGTGGGAACATCACCGACGCTGAGTAAAAAATGTCTTCATGCCACTTGAAACGAACGTCTCTGTGATCCAGTAATGTGCTATTGATTGATCAGCAGCAGAGGAGCTTCTAGCTATCATTTATTCCACTTTTTCCAAACATCTCAGCTCTCTAAAGACGATTCTTCTTCGAGTTGAGTCTCGTCTTTTCTGCTGGACTCCTGCTTATTTAAAGCAGCTAACAGACTTTAAATAAATACAACCACGTAATGATGCTGGCACGCCGTCAAAGCAGACAAATAAATCCCAGCAAGTAGAGCGGGAAGGCGGAAATGCCTTCACACACAGGCCCCGCCTCCAGCGCCTCAGACTGCAGCCATGTGAAGGTCTGTGGCGTGACGGGCTGAAGGTTTACGAACCGCACATGTGTGAGGCGTGACACAAACACCCGGCCGGCGTGTTTTCATTGAACTTCCCGGCCGGAGGGCAGGAACTGAGGCTGCGTCACAGCTGATAAACGACCGTCTCCTAGGAAACGGCCTGCTGGAGAGCAAACAATGACTTCACAGCTGGCAGAGGCACAAGAATACCCCACAAGTCTTTGCAAGCAGGACCAGAAAAAAAACCTTCTGACTTCCAGAAACGACAGCGAGCTGTGAGAGGGAGGACGAACACTTACCCGTGGCTCTGATGCAAGATTCATCTTGTACGGATGAGACTTCCCTTCCTCAGAGGACAGCGGCGACCACAGCTTAGCTTCTGACCTGAGGAGCAGAGACCAGAACGGTAACACATGTCAAACACCAGACACAAAATCCAGTCAGTTAGTCACTTTGTTTGTTCCTGTAAGAAGAGCATTGAAAAGTCTGAGTCTTTGAATGCACCACCACCCTGCAGGTTTGCTCCTCCACTGTTTGTTCAGGACTTTATCTTCATACAAAGAAGAACTTTAAGTCTTTTCAACACCTGGAGTCTGCATCACCTTCCTCACATCTCTGCTCCTACCCAAACCCACTGACATACCGCCACAGCATACCTGTCTACGGAGAGCACCATTTCATCACCACAACCCTTGATCTTGTTCTGAGCCTCCAGGTGTGTCATGTTGTCTGTGGGTTCTCCGTCGATTGCCAGGATGATGTCTCCCATGCACAGGTTGGCTTGGGCTGCCTTACTTCCTGGATTGACCTGAGACACACAAACGGACACGTGTGACGGCGGGAAAGTCAACGCTTTCCTTCAAGTTGCTGCCTAAAAGAACAGGTATCAGAGGAGCACCTCCTCTGGAAAAACGGGCTTAAAATGAGTTGAAGAACTTTGACAAACAGTCTAAGATGCTGTTTTCATGGGAGGTTTCTGACAGGAGCCTTCACTCAAATACACATTTAACAATCACTTCATAGGAACATGAGTAGAAAACATTGAAATGACGTCATAAGAAGTACTTCATCGTAACAAAGACTATAAAGGTGCTGAAGGTTTTAATGGATGTTCTGATGGGGAACATGAACAAACGAGTCAAACTAAAGCCTGTCAGAAAAGAGGACCAGTCTTTACCATCACTTATGAGAAAGCTGACATGAAACGAGGCTCTGACACAAAGGAAAGAAAACCTTAAAGCATTTGATCCTTCCTTCAAAATAAAAGACAACAAATATAATAATAATAAAATAAAAGAGAAATCACCTGGAGGGCAGAAGCGGAGCTTCCGCTTTTTTCAAACATTCACTCATTATAAACAGACATTCACAAGGTTTTTAAAAAGAAAAAATATAAGGACCAAAACTTCTCTTAAATGTTCTTTTGTTCTAGTTGGCAAAAAATCTTAGCGGTACGTGAACGCATCTCAAGAGTTAACTCCAGCTGAAGAATCCGAGGAGCGCGTGCTTAGCCCCTGTTATCCCGGGCTAACTAACTTCCCGAGCAGACTAATAAATTCTACACGTTGACGCGGAGAACCGGAAACCCAACATACCCGTGAAATAGCGAGAGGTTGCTCGAAGTCTTTCCCTCCGACCAGCCGGAAGCCCCAGGGCCCGGGCCCCTGGATCACCACCCGGAGAGGCATCGCTGCTGCCGCACTGCCGTCAGCTCCCAGCCGCTGTGCTGGAGCCACCGGCGGGGGGAGGACCTCAGGCCGCCGCGGGACGAACCTCCAGGACGCTTCCTGTCTGATAACCGCCCGACAAAGATCGTAGATTAAGAGGAGCACTCACTACAACGCTCGCTGTGAAGTGTGCTTTTGGTCACGTGATCGCTCAAATTTTACTTTGTACTTTATTTGATCGAATTAATAAACAAACAAAATATGACCATTGCGCACAAAACCATTTACTGACGAGTAGTGAAAAAAGTAGTTGTGCGAGAAATCTATGAGAAAGTGTTAGGTCTGTCACCTTCTCCATTCTGGTAAATATTAACTAGTTCAAGCATTGCCTCACCTTTTCTGCAAATAATTCACCAGTGGTGGAAATACCTGCTCAACATGTAAACGGATTCCTGTTTATAATTTAGAAAATCTTTTTTTTTTTTGTTTTTTTTTTTGTTTTGTTTTTTAACACAGAAAAACTTGAGATCAGCATCAAAATTTTAGAGAGATATTAGTCTTTCAAATTCTTCTGAAGCAGAAATGCTTTGTTTTCTGGTGATGGCTGTCATACACACTGTTTGTTTGTATAAGTTCATAAAAGAAAAAAAAACAATAGCAGGTTCTTTGAAAACAAAAAGAGTTGACCCTCTTCACTTTTTCCCTATCTCTTCTGATATCCAAAGTTTGTTTGACTGGCATCAACCTCCCGTGACGTCACCATGTTATGTGCAGCTTACCATATATGGTAGAGCTTAAAAATCCCAGGATGTGGAATGCGCCGCTCCCAAAAACCCGAATTCCTGATGAAAGCAGGGGCGCACGCGCTGTGGCGCACGCGCTGCAGGAAGCCCAACCCGTCCTCCTTTAAAAACCCTTTTTTTCCCAACATGCATGAGATCATTTGTTCCTCTGCTGCTGTTTGCTCTGCAGAAACTCCACATGTTCTTCTGAATGAGACCAGTCTCCTTCAGACACACCGTCGCAATTCCTCAGAGAACTTCAGGAATTCTCACAGAAGCTCCTTCCAAGCCTGAATGCTGCCTGCAAACCACAAGCGGACACCAAAAACCACAACAGACCAGAGGAGAGTTTGAAACAGTTTATTAAATATTGCATAATAGCGAAGTCACAGCAGTGTTTCTTTAGGATTATCAGTGGAACCGCACTGCAAAGACAAGCAACCAAACCAAACCTGCTGCAGGTTGAAGGTCTCATCAGTCCAACCTCATGATTTAGAACCATCATGTTGAAGCAACGCGTCACACTCGTAGCTACATGAACACTGACAGACAATAATCTGCCATCATGTGGATTAGGATTAAAACACTGATACATAAATAATGCTATGAATATATTTTAGAAAAAAAAAACATGATGAGGCACAATGTTGAGTGTAAGATAAGGCATCGTCATCCTCAGAAATGGCAGCGTTATGTTGACGTGTGTCAGACTTTCGTAAAGCTTCACGCTGTGCTTCACCACAAATCCTTCAGGCTCAGAGACGAGTCTGAGGCCTTTTCTATTTTACATATTTACATTCCTTCTTGTGCCACTTTTGAAAGTCTGCAGGTTAGTTAGATGACACAGATTAGCATCACATTCATGTACTCATACATTCATCCCTTCATGTTTTATGGAACCATAAGAGTTTCTCTCTGATTAATGTCGTTATTTTCCTCTTCATATATATATATATATATTTAGTCAAATAAAAGCTTTTTTGTGCAGTTTTGCAAACTTTAAGTTCAGGCCAACAGACGTTTCAGAGGAGCGTGTTTCACCATGTGGAAGCTTCTGCTGTGAAACCAAACACCTCTGACCGCTGTGCAGAACAACCCACAGACAGTGGATCACATGACAGCTTTCGCTAAGAAAACACTCGCTTACACATGTAGTCTGTAGAGGATGCAACCCTGATGAAGCAGCGAGCTGCTGAGATGATGGAACACTGATTGTACTGAGTTAGACTTTAGCGAACGGTTAGTTTCATACAGAACTTGCAGGCTACCTGCCTCTAAACAAAGGCCCCGACAGGACTGATCAGCAGCCTATAAGCTAACACTGAGCTAACAGAGAAAGTTTAACACGAGCCCGACCAGAAAGACCATCAGCAAATCAGAACAGATGACACTTTAGGGAGCGCTCACCACCACGCTGGGATTCGCTTTGCAGGGTTTCTCAGAGCTACAATGGACTTTACTGGAAAACACACTTGGTTTAGAAACAGAAAGCACAGAACAAGAAGTGAGAAGTGTCTGCAGGTTCCTGAAGGTAAAAGAGCAGAGGACCACGACCACGAAGAGTTTGGATGAAGAAGAAGCTCAGAAAAACAGTAGATATGGTGTTTCTAATGTGATGTGTGGTGCCTGATACTGGGTGTGATGTGCAGGAAGACTGAGGTTCAATGACACATTCCGATGAATTCAGGACTCAAAGAACTTCTGTTTTCTTGAAGTTCTTCAAGCTCTTTTCATTAGTCCGTCTCTGTTTGTTTCCCCTGCATGCTGTGTTTATATTCACACTGTGGTCTCAACATGTGACATGTGAATCTTGAAGGCTTTTCATAATGTGGTCAGTCAGGTTAAAATGTCAGAATCAGAATCTTTCAGGACACCTCGCTGGCTTTTAGTAAAAATAACTGCCATTGTGGGTTAGTCTCCTTTAAGATCTTGTAAATGAAACCCTCCAGAATAACCACACAGGAAGTTCAGAGCTACCACGCCTGCTTGCTGTGCTGAAGCGAGCAGCCACCATCAGATACCCTAAAGGCGTCAGCAGCACACTTTGGGAGCCTGAAAGATCAAATCAGGTTTGTCAGTTTGTATATCTAAAGGAGGAACACGCTCCACACGCTTGCTGTGGTGAAAATAGCAAACACTTGCATTTCAGTGTTTATGTGTGTGCAGTGGACTGCAAGAAAACTGCAGGATGACCTTTAGATGGAAATTATGGCAACAGTGATGCACCGCAGGGCTCCAGAGTTATGAAAGCTGTGATGAGTTCACAGTGACTCAGAAAACCAGAGAAGAGCTGTTGCATCAGAGCACTTCCTGCAGGTCTGAGGTGTCCATTCATCTGACAGATCTAAATGAGCTCATCCAAACATGGGAACTTTGAAGCAAATTTTATGAGGGGAGGTTTACCTTCACCATTTATGAAAAACTCCTTCAGTTTTTAAAAGTATCAATTGTTATCCAGAAAATCTCCTCTTTCTTCCACAGTCCACTTTAGGTACAGGTACCCACTCTGAGGTATTCTGGGACAAACTGTGGACAGCGTTTGTGCAACATCAGATTTCATGGAGATGGAGGACATCGGTCAAACAGTGAGTCATGTGTGAAGACGCTGCTGAGGTTTGTGAGCTCTCCCAGTCTTTTCCATGTGCAGGCGGACAAACCCGAGGCCGGTGGGATCCCCTCTCCAGGTGTTTATCCACCTGTTCCAAACAGCCGCGCGTGGTAGTGAGGAGTCCCCAAAGTTACAGTTTCACTTCCTTCACGTAATTCCCAGGAAAAGTCCCAAACTGCTTCGTCCTCTTGGATGTTCCTGAGATGGAGAAAGACACGACTGAGAAACAGAAGGAGGTCTGGAAGACATGGAAGGAGATCTGGAGAACTCACCAACAAACCAGCCATCGTCACACTTCTCCATCACACTGACCAGATCTCCTTCCTGTAGCTCCAGCTCGTCATCGTTCTGTGGCACGTAACTGTACAAGGCTTGGAAGCTGAGGAGCACAAAAGGACGACACCAGGATGAGTTTGTCAGTGTGTGGAGCTCAGAGTGGGAGTGAAATAATCCAGACCCAAAGGTGACTCACATTCCACAGCTGAGGCGGCTGGGCTCGGGGCTGCTGCTGTGGGACTGGGGTTGCTGGGAAATGATGAGACACGGTTTACTGGGGTGGGGGTGCAGTCTGTGCACAGAGTCATTGTGGGGGTGGGACAGGGTGCTGCAGTACCTCACCGAGGTCTCAGCTATATTCAAGATCTCATTACATACGGCCTCCTAGTTGTAGTTTCAGGCACACAATGAGTCCAGAAGGAGGCCGAAGTGGGGAGTTATGAGGTTAGAGGGGAGGTGAATGGTGGAGGAGGCGGGTGGGTCCGGTAAGTAGCAAGGGAGAAAAGATCCGTTAAAACCCAGAAAAAAGAAAAGGAGGTGGTGGAGGAGCCAAAGGTAAGGAGGGATGAGAAGACCGGACGCCAGAGGGAGGCATGTAGACGAGAAATATGAAAGATTAGTTCGGATATTCAGGAGGTGAGCATTCTGAGCGTGCACCATTAAAGGAGGTGAGTAGTCTGAGCATGCACCATTAAAGGAGGTGAGTAGTCTGAGCGTGCACTATTAAAGGAGGTGAGCATTCTGAGCGTGCACCATTAAAGGAGGCGAGGAAGCAATCATTCAACATTTTTGGAATCTTTTTTCTAGGTAAACTTTTCAATAAGTTACAGTCACATCCACTTGTGTGTTTGAAAACATTTTTAGTGGAATTTATCTGTAAAATGTTGAAATCAAATGTTAAAGTTGCTTTTAACTTAACAGGATTTTCCTTATTTTAGGAAAATGAGAACCAAACTGTCCAGGAATCTTTCCATCTCTTCTGAGCATCCAGCTCTGTGTTCGGTTGGATTTTTACCTTTTGTTTGTTTCAGATTTGGTTGATTTCCGGAGAGTAACGCAGCGGCGCGATGAAGTTAAGCATAACTCTAAACATTAAAAGCTTTAGCAAGTTGTCACTCTAAAATAGTCACAATATTTTAGTGAATTTGTAAAAAACCTAAAAACCTTTTTTTTTTTTTTTTTTTTTCAAACTAATTTTCTCTTTAGAGATTAAATTATTATCAGGTTAAAAAGTCCTTTGGTGAAACAAAGTGAATATTGAAGGTTTGTAGTTACAACTATTAAAATGTAAAATTAGTCCAAGTAAGAACAAATAATCAAAGTGTGGTCATTTAAAAAGTCTCAGTGGTTTATTGATTATTAATCTATTTAAGTGTTTCTACTGTTATTGGGTCTAAAGGTCTGTTTAGCAGTACCAGCCCTCTGTCTTTTCTCTCATTTAGATAAACTTGATGTGTTTTCCAAAGCAAAGACAAGAAGACAGAGAATGTCAAGATTTATTGTTTAAAGACATCAGGACTTTGCTAGATTTCTCCCAATCAGCTGTTTGCTTTTCAGTTTTGGTTCTTTCACAACATTTCTTGAATTGGTATTCAAATTCAGAGCTACTTTTCAGATTTCTGTTCATGAAATGTTTTGAATATGGACCCACAAGAGAACGAAGAAGCAGCAGAAGCATGAGAAGAAATTCATTTTTTCTTCGAATATACACATTATTTTATTGGAATCATTTTCAAAAAATATTTGAAAATATTTTTTCGTCTCTTTTTAGGAGCTGATAACACAGACTGGGGGGTCTGGGCACCTCTGAAGATATAAACTAAACCACCCACCCATTGCAATGTAATATATTTTTATTTTTCATGATATTTGTTTTCAGATGTCTTTAAAAAGTGTTTTTTATATAATGTCAGCTTTTGTTTGGTGTTTTGTATTAATTTAAACTCATGTACACATCAGTGTTTACATCAACACTTTATGACATTTTTACTTCTGACTAAAAAAAAACTTTATTGATAATTTCTTTGAAGAACGTCGCTGTGGATGTGATTGTCAGTCAGATCCAAAAACTGTTTTGCACTTTTTTAAGTTTAGAAAAAATGTTTTGAGGTTCCAAAAATGTAAAAAGTTCAGCATCTCTCCAGGTGTTAATAAAGATGATGGAGTTAAATGAATCTCTGAGGTGGGCGGAGTTAAAGTGTAACATAGACGACCATTTCACTCTGAACATAAAGAACCATCAGAACAGAGAAGGCCTTTTCTCCCAACCTTACCGCAAACGAGTTCACGTTGTTGTTGTCTTGAATGTCAAAAAGCATCACAGGGCTTCTGGAGCTCCGCCCATCATGGTCAGCTTCATTTTTAACAAACTGCAACACAAAAATGAAATAGGTTTTTCAAAATAAGAGCTTTTTCAATCAGGCAGTTTTTTGCTGTAGGAGGAAATTTCAATCTTGTAAGAGCGTCTGAAACAGAAGCCAACACGTGAAACCCATAAATCCTTTCTAATAAAAATGTCTAATGACCTAAATAAACTTCCAAGTTGCAAAAGCATCTGAGCTGTCACAGGTGTCTAAACATGCAGAGCCACGCTGACGTGACAACAAAGTAACATGAGATCTAAGATCAGTCCTTCCATGCCGTAAAACCGACGTGAGTCTTCGTGGAAGTTCATGGATACTGACTGCTGAAAATTACAACAAAATCAGTGATGAAATGAGACAAACATTGTTTTTTTTTTTTTTTTGGTTCAATGACATTTTCTTGACTGAATCAGTCTATAAAAGCGGCTGAAACCTTTTATTTTGCATGGAGAGGGCACGAACCTCCAGCTTAATGACAAGTGCTGTAAATATTCATGCAGACATCTTTAGGTTCATAACAGGTGCCAGGTCACGGCTGTGTGGCCCCCTCGTCCCAAATAAAACGATACAGTTCTTCCGGTTATAGCCCTTTACAGCACAGAAACCTGAAACTCACTGCAAGATCACGCAAACACGGAACCCGTGGCATGTTAGTGGTGCACACAACAACATGCGTGATGCCTGCAACCACAACGCTGCTCTCGCTGAGAGAGCACTTCCATTGGTGGATGAAGCCACGTCAAAGGTTAGTAGCACACGCTGTCCTGAAGCTCAACCAAACGGTGACCAACACCATGCAGAAGATACCTCTGCAGGGCTATTCTGCCTGCTTCCCTTGGCAGCTCGGCCCCTGTCCCCCTCAGCGCACTCGCCCTCTGTCAGCTCCTTCTCCCCCCTCAGCCAGCCCTCCAGCACCGGCCCGCTGGAGGGGCTCACACTGCGCGACAGATGGGGGGAGCGACAGGACAACAAGTCCTGCCCCTGGGGTGGGGTGAACGTGAGGAAGGGGGTGGCAGAGTTAGGTCTGGGCGGGTACGGCGGGGGCAGAGGGGAGGCAGATGGTGAGATCATGGGGGAGATGCAGTGTGGGCTGCCGGTGGTCAGTGGCACCGGGCTGGCAGAGAAAGGGGGGGGCAGGTATTCGCCCCAGCGGTAAGAGACAGTGGGGAGTGGTGGCAAAGGAGGGGTTGGGGCCGCAGGGGGACTTCCACCTCCCACAGTCAGTGAGATCCACTCGGAGGAGACAGCGTGGACCTCAGGTGAAACGGAGCGGCGGGCAGAGCGGGGCAGGGGCAGGGGGGAGGTGGTCAGACGATTGGGGTACAGCTTTGGAGGCTGAGAGGGGAGGAGCCAGGGAGGAGACACAGTAAATGTAAGATGAAACGGAAACAAAAATCCTTCAGAAACAAGGGTCTTGATGAATCAGATGTTCACCCTCCAGCATCTACACCCCCTCTGTGAGGGGAGGCCGTTACCTGGGGGGAGGCGTTGGTGCTGCGCTGTGGGGAGTAGCTGACAGGGGGGTCGGGGTACTCCACGCCGTTCTTAACCCGTGGCCGCTTGTTCACGTCCACATAGGTGACGGGGAAGATGCCTTGCCGATTGGTGCCGGAAATCTTGCCTTCATACCAGTTCTCGTCCACTCTGCGTATCAGCGTGATTCGCTCCCCCTAAAAAGAAGGGAAAGGTTTGAACGACTGACGTGTGTAGAGGGACGGTTTGAAGACGAGGACGTGATCTGAGGTCCAAACCTTCCTGAAGGACATCTCCACCACTGTGTCGCCTGCAAAGTTAAAGCGGGCGATGGCCTCTCCATATTCCAGAACCTGAACTGGAGCACTTTTCTTGGGCTGTGCTTTCTCTGTAGGGGGGAGCAGCTGCACACAAGGGGGGGACATGACATTTATTAAAATCCAACAGCTTCATAAAACACGTTGAAAAAAAAACAAGGCAGTGTAGAATATTCCAGGACAAATGTTTCAATGTATGAAAGACAGCAGGAGGAGAAACCCACCTCAACGTAACTTCGAGGGAAAATACCAACTCGTCCATGATGCTCGCCCTCATACCAGTTCTGATCCACTTGTCGAATGATATACACAATGTCTCCCTTCTGAAATGGTAATTCCCTTGAATAAAGAGATTAAAAATGTATTAAAAATGAAGTTTCAGAAAATCAATTCGTAGGATGCTTGCTAGTTTTATTCAGTTTTCCTTTTATGTTTCTGTTCTCTCCTGTTTTATCACTTCACTGTTTTTTTCTTGAGTCTGTATGAACTTGGGCATCTGTGTATAAATATATAAATAGTACTACAGTGTCCCTTTAGAACAAATATTCTCACATTATAAAGTCTTGTTTGGTTCTTTCTTTGTATTGGGCAACAGAGGAGCAGTAAATATCTGACTGGACCTCCAGTTAGTAGAGTAGTCATATGAGGAGAACATGACTGAAGGTTAAAAACAGACGGATGGACGTGTGTGAAATCTGAAGACTCGGTTTGGAAGATGATCACATCAATGTGTGCAGCTACGTTTCAGTTCCCTGCTGCTGTAGAAGTTGAGATTTTCAGTTCTCCAGGGCGGAGATCAAAGGAGGAACAGTTCTTTTACAACAGATGAAATACAGTAGAATTCTTGTAAATGTGTTTGAATGCAGGAACTTTAAGATTTCTGGATGTTTGTGTTTGTCCTGCATCTCTGTGAAAGTCTGTAAGTTTCTTTTGCTTGGCATCTGTCTGTGTCCTCCTCACCACTCTGTCTCCTGAAATCATTTTTTCTGCTTCATTTCAGATACTTGTGAATGTCACTTCCACAGTACCACTCTGACTTTACAGTTCGGTTCACTGTAAAGTGAGAATCCTGCTCTAAAGTTATTTTCATGACATAATTTTACATTCTGAGGACCTCTACTTACTTTAACGTTTCTGCTCTGAAGTCAAAGCGAGCTCTGGCTGGTGTTCTCTATGGACAGAAGAGGATAAATGATTAGGATTCACGTGGTCTCAAATATGTAATCTGATATCTGGAGTTTTGTCTTGACTTTTAGAGAACTGGAACATTTTTTGACATTGGTGAGTCAGAGCTGTCCTTTCAGCTTTGCATGTGAACGTTAGAGCAGGACAGACACCTGTGACCGACTGGACAGTCCCAAAAGAACCTTGTCTACAGTGGTTTCTGAAAAACGCTCTGTGCGCTCGACACAAAAGAATGCTCTGTAATTTCTTCTGTAATTACCGCTGGATTGCTTTGCTAAAATAGCAGATTTATAGACCAGTAAAGAGTTGTGTTCTTTTGAATGCAAACCGTTTAAATTCAGCTGTAATTCTGAGTTCTGTGTTTGCTTTTGCAGACTGAGTAGAGAGGAGGCGATCATCTGTCACTGCGCCTGCTTGGCTCCACCCTTCCAGCCTCAGCCTGACACACACTGACAATGCATCTGCCGTCTGTCTTCCTGCACAGGAAGACGACACCCGGCCTTGTATTGTACCTCGATTCCAGACTTCCTTTTCTCCGTGTTATCTGTGATGTTGAGCAGGTCTCCGAAGCGCTCATTGGTGATGAACTGGTGGTGCGTTGGGACAATGCCCGTGTGTCTCCGTGATGCTGTGTCAGCCTCTTCCTGTTCTCGCTTTAGCCGCCGCTGCTCCTCCAAAATTTTCTGCCAAGAAAACAGACGTTTCCTTTTAGTCAACAATTCCAGATGTTTTGTCATGGTTCCTGCAGCAACTACTACATTTCTCTGCTTTTCTGAAAATACTGTTCATGCACTTGTACACTTTTAAATATAAAAGATTACCTCTTTGTCACCATGACGCTTTCTGAGAGCCTCATCTGCGTTTTCCCCGTGAGCCGGGGAGGAGTCTGGCACAGAAACACAGAGAGACAATCACAAACAGAGAACTTCCTCAACAACTTTCAGGGAAACAAAACCAAATCCTCCCCAAACTTAAGGTTAAGATCACACAACACTTCCAAATCCAGTCAACAGAATCAATGATAAATACAGTAAATACAGAAACCCATGCTCAAAATGAACAGCAGCATTTACAAACAGAAAAAAAGTAAATATCTAAATACGCATGCACACAGGGAGGAACAGAATGACCAAACACGTGTTTATGAGAAACACAAATGCACAAAAAATGGAAAATCTGATCAACTTGGCCAAAAATAAAACATGAGATTATGCAGATGCTGACTGACCAGGTCATGTCTGGTTTACTGCCAATAACCGACTGAAGATAAAGCTTGTGTCCCATTAGGAACTCTAAAGGACAGCCATGAATTACCTGAAGGTTTATTAAAAAGTGTTTAAACACAAACATCTTATCTGGTCCATAAAGGACACCCAAAGAACTGATGAGCTCTTCAGAAATATTTAGCCCATATATTCAGCTTGAATTTTTCACAGGAATTTAGGAAACGTGGGTCTAATTTTGGAAAGATTTATCTAAAAATGCTGCATTACTGTCTTCACATTTGGTTGGGATGTAAGGTCTAGCAGCACAGTCAAGTCCAGAGAAGTTCTTCCTAAACCTCCTGCAGTCACTCATGTGTTCAGATGTGTTTGAGGGACCAAACTCATTCCGGTGAAATGAAAAGCACCAAAAGAGAAGATGAAGTCTCTGCCACTGAAGCACAGCACACAGACTGGAGATGGAAGGTGGGACTTTGTGGAGGAGAAGGACACAACGTGAACACAGAGTTGAGATCAATGAGTGACCACAGACGGAGAGGGTGACAGCGGTGAAGGGATGAAGATAGCCACCTCTACGGTGAGCTGACAGCGGCTGCAGGAGGTTCCCGTTGGCGTCCAAGTTCTGCCCGTTATTCAGATGGTCAGTGTCCTCTCCGTTGTTCAGCCTCTCCAGGACCTCCAGGGAGGAGAGGCGCTGAGGGATCAGAGGTCTGAGCTCAGTGGACAGAGTGCAGGGTCTCTGGGTGCTCACGGTCACCTTGGTAGCTAACGTTCTCCGTGTTTGGTGCGACTGCAGGTTCTTTCGTAGTCTGAAGGGGGCAGGACCCATGAGCAGAAGGTTTCCAGGTAAAGTGGCCTTCTTCTCAGAAGGGGGGGGCTTCTCCTGATGCGTTGTGGCTTGCAGCCTCTCATGTCGGAGGATGGTGGTGAAGCGGGTGTAGGAGGCAGGGCAGGAGCCTTTGCATTTGCTCGGTTTGAGGGGCAGCTGATGGTTCAGGTGGTGCAGGAGGTGGTGGTGGTGGTGCTGGAGATGGCTTTGGTGTGGAGACGATGCTATAAGCTGTGCTGAAGGACTCTTTGTTTCACTGTCTTGACAACTTTTCCTGCAGATCTGCTCCACTTCAGCTTCAGTTTGAACGTTCAGTTCTCCTGCCTCCTCCTCAGTCAGGTGGTTCTCTGATGGGACTGTGTTTTCTCTTGGTTTCTTGGCCTCTGACTCCTCTGGCTCCTCTGGGGTGCAGCCAATTGTAGACGTGGTGTCGGGTACTAGAAGAGCTTCAGCCGACACTGCAGCCCCCATGTAGAGGACAGCAGGTTTGTGGTTGGGACTGTGGCTGGAGTGCAGGGTTGGAAGGGAGGCAGAGCGGCTGGGAGTCGAGCTGGATCTCTGTATGATCATTTCAAACGCGCTGACTCGTGACGACACGCTGTCCTTTGAAACGCCGCCGCTGCCATCTGCCTCTGAACTCTCAGTCTCTGCCTTGACCTTTTCAAACAGAGAGGTCAGGCTGCGGACGCTGCCGTGGGGGCTGCACCCTGCAGAGCTGGGCCGCTGGATGTGATGCATGGTTCTGTACAGACTGGAAAACTCCGACGTGGTCCTTCTGATTGCAGGGGAGTCATTCCCGAGGCCATCGGTACAGTCACTGCCACAGCCAGACTTGTCTGAGTCCGTTTCACTCCCCGGTTCCCCTGCGGCAGCGCAGACGGTTCCACACCGGCCCGTGTAAAGATCCTCACAGCTGTGAGCCTTGGTGTGTCTGACAGCTTCAGTCCTGCTGTCCTGGCTGTCGCCACTAGGTGGCAGCAGCTTGGGTTTGAACTTAGAAGGCAGGATTTGGGGAATGCAGGCTTTGGCAGCAGACAGAGTCTTCTTACTCTTACATTGGTCACCTATTGCATTACTGGCAAGAACCGATCGACTATTTACAGAGGAGCAGGGTGAAATTATATAGCCATTCCCACCTTTATAATCCACTGGCAAGCATGCAGGACAACAGAATAAACAACATATTAGATTACAATGGTCACAGATTACACACAAACACACTAACACAATCTGGAACATTTCTAAGAGAAAAACAAATTCAGTCAAAGGAGATGAGAAGAAGCAGACTTGATGCACTGAGCATCAAGTGGTACATGGTACTGCGGTGAAAGGTGGATGTTTAAAAAAGAGGGAACCAGAAAATCACATCACTGTTTCACCATTATTGTGAGCAAAATCACACCAAGACAGATAAAAGTATTAGAAAATCACGTCAGGAGGTTTTTCGGGAACAATTTGAGGTGGTTTTGGTTGTTAAATCTTCCTGTTGGGTAGAGAGCAGGATCTACTTCCTACACTGATCCTGTCTACTTTAGGCGCTAGTCAGACAGCTGCAGAGGATCCCAACACAGCAGCACGGTTGTAAAATAAAAATACATCCTGAGTCAACCCGCCCAGTAATACATGTCAGTCAAAAAACCTAGAAGAAAAGTGTGTGTCACTTCCTGGATGGAGTATGCTTGTCACAGCGCTGCAGATGGAAATGACACAATGCAGCTGATCTGTTACACTGCTGTCAGGAAACACTAGTGACTGATGTTTCATTGATGGAGTAGAGCGCCGGCATGCAGGCCACAGAGAACCCTAGAGGAGGATCACCTCACAATGCTTGAATCACATGATTCGACACTTGGGGTTTCAGAACTTTCTGTTTCTTTGGGTTTCGCCTACGTTGGAGTTTTTGAAACACAAGTGGAGGTGGAGCCTGAGGCGGAATCAGCTGACTGCGGAGCTGGAATAAATGATCTGATTAGTACGGTCTCAGCTCAGACACATCAAACTGTTCTTCTTTCAGTCAAAGCTTGGCAAGCAGTTCAGAATGAACTGAAATGTAAAGCCTGTTCTGGGTCATAGTGTCCCGTCCTTTCTCCCACTTATGTCTTCTCTGCTCCACCCAGAGCTTCTCCGCCTGCCCATGTGTGCAGCATTCCAGCCGCTGGCCTCACACCGACAGCTGACTTCCTCATGCCTGCCCACCCTCTGTGTCCCTCCTGTTTTTCTCAGCCTCGTCTGGCTGGCTTGTGAAGATCAGAGTTGTGTTTATCTCCTCCCTATCTCCTGATCCAAACCTCTCTTGACCTTTGCTCTCTGGCACCGGACTACTCTGGAGTCCTGCCCTGATCCTGCCTGGCAACTCGCGGCCCACAACTGGAGCAAGAGGGGGGAAAAATCCCCAAGGTTAGCTTCCACCGACTTAACGAGACTTTTCCAAAGCAGATGGTCGGCGATGAGCAGTCATGACATTGATAACAAATCAAAAGCTGTCAGTGGAATGAATGCAGTGAGATGATTGGCCAGAGCTGTGAAGTCCAGCAGCAAAGAAACGTGTGAACAGAAAAAAAAAACACACGTCTGTCTGAACATGTGAGAGATCCACCATCAACATCTGTGACTCATCTGAGCGCGCCGGCCTTCTCTGACCTCCACATACCGCCGTACGCTCACCACCTCTGCCATATCCTGCAGCTATCTATGAAAGCAGTTGGTGTCCTACCTTTAGAGGATGATGAGCTGCCATGGCGTTTGTTTAGAGCCCGTAGACCTTGCAAAGGAATGTCGCCGCCCTCCAGGACACTTTTGTAAACATGTCGGTCGCATTCTGGAGCCACAGGCTCCCCTGTGGATGATCCTCTGTCCTTCTCCACCTCGCTGTGAGCTGACTTGTTCGAGGAGCTAGACCACAAATGAGAGGAAGGCAGACAGTTAATTCCATCTGATTCATGCAAGCTGTTTTTCTGACAAACAGAGGCAAACAAATTAGGTAATAGGCTGTCATGTGGTTCCTATTTAGGGAATTCTTCTCCTCATTGACTCACGAGACAAAACAATCAGAAAACCAACTAAAGCCACACCTGTTTAACAAATGTTTAATTTAGTCCGACCTTTGATATCTATTCTTTAAAGTCTGGTCAGATTTTCTGAATAAATCAAATGTTTATTTTTTGAAAGGATGGAGTTCATTGGAAGGTGGAGAATGTGGAAGATGGTGCTGAGAAAAGACGCTGGCAGCAGATATCCTGGCATTCCAGAGAGGCCAGCGGGACACTTCTCTATAAATATTCCCTGAACATTCACCAGGCACCTGTACAGCTTTACTCAGTTTCACATGCTATCATGTGTTACTTCCACCCCCCCCTTCTAAACCAGCATACATGGTCATGACACAAGCCAAGGCTCCTGTAACTGTGAGAGAAAATGAAACTGTGGAAAAAGGGAAACTGTGGACGCGTTCCTGTTCTCCACTCCAACAAAAGCTCCTTTCATAGGCAGCAGCAGCAGCAGGAGAACATGAGCTCTGCTGGCTGTACGTCCAACGCCCTCACTTCTTCCTTACCTACAAATGTCATCTCTGTGGAAGGTTCTAGTAAACGTTCCTGCCAGCGTAATGCCTGGGACGGCGCCGCTGCCAGCACTTCCTGCTGTTTAAGAGCCATCTTTATTTAGTTGGTTCTCCTGCATCATGATGACAGCTCTTGTTATGAGATCAGGCTAATGATTCCCCATTATTTATATCAATCCTGTGTTTCCCACACCATCCAGGTGCTATTTTAACTACCTGGCGAAAAACATCAAAGCTTTAACATTAGAGGATACACATTTAGACAAAAATATATTTTCAGATTCTGATGTAAAAAGTGAGGCAGAAGTAAAAAAGTTCCCTCCAGCGAGTTTGTGAGCAAAGTTTTCCTCTGAAAACTTTTGGGTGAGTCTTTCTGCCCCCCTTTAATCAAAGACTCTTCCTCTCAAATTAGCAAAAAGATCAATCAATCGTCCTCCGAACCGTCAGCCGCGCTGACATGACGACTGCAGCAGATGGAAAACAGGAATGGAGGAAGTTTATTGTCTAGGGAGGGTAAAGCGTGTGAGCAGCCCTGAATTCCTCACATTTTATTACACATTCAAATATAGCAGGACAAAAACATCAAAGGCTTTCTAAGGTTTTGCTCTGATAGGAGTCAGCATCATGTTTCCTAATGCTGTTAGCGATCGGCAGGCTGCTGCACTCTCGCAGGCACATAACGGTTTTTAAGTTATGTAGCAGCATGGGGTGTCCCTCCAAAGCAGGAGCTGTCAGGCTTCAGCCTCAAACAAACCCCCATAGAGCTGCTGCTGCTCCACCTGATCTCCTGAAGCTCGTGGAGAAAGCAGCAAGAGGACACTTTGTTCTGGGAGCTTCTGCCTCAGTATAGCAGGATCTCCACAGGAAGCAGGAGTTCCCCCTTCCACTGAAGGCGGGCGAGCTCTACGGGGTGGACAAGACTCTGACATCGACCCCAGAGCAGACCTGAAGGATCAACTAAACACTGAAGGAGGAAGAACCGTCTGAAAAACATCTGCTCAGAAGAAGAGAAGCATGGACTTACAACGGCTGCAGGTCGGAGGCTGTTTCCAGGGGGCTGAAGGAGGGGGCACTCTGCAACAAACCAAACAAAGAAGTCATTGATAGATCCACAGGAAGCTCTCTCCCAGCTAGAACAGAGGCGGCAGCATTAGCCGGGTTCTCCGCTCTGACGTCCACCCGCCGCTCTGGCTGTCTGTCCGAGCCTCTCTGGACGGGGCTTGGCATGGACGGCTGAGCATGTGTTTTGGCCTGCATGCAAGTTGGAGAAAACAAGCAGCACTAAAGAGAGTGGAAAAGGGGGGGGGGGCTCGTATGTCAGGGGAGGGGGCTGTCACAGGCTCAGCCAATGGGCTGCTGTCTCCCAGCAAAGCCATCTCTTTTGTCTGCTATTGAGTCCCTCTCATTATCAGAGGACCAGACCAGGGGACAGTTAACCAGCTGGTGGTGCGAGGAGGCCAAATTACACACACATGCCCCCCCTCCACGTGTCAAAATACACCCAAACGCCAACCGATTCTGTCACATTAACGATTGGAAAAAGGAAAGATGACAAAAAGGGAGTAAATGTGGACTGAAGCTGAGCATGTTTGAAGCACAGGAGTCAGTGTTATTAAAAACAAAACAGCAGGGAGTCATTCGTCCATCCATGCATCCATCCATCCGTCCATCCGTCCAGCATGGTGGCACCCACCAGCATTTCCAACGGTTAACAGCCCCCTAATTTTAGCCCACTGTTTCTGCTGCTTTTCTCTGCTCAGACGTCACAGCCGGTAAAAATAACAGTGACACGGGAACTATGAACAAGAGCACAAGTGTTGTTTGCAAATACGATTGCACAATCCCCCGCCTCAGCGCGCTGTTAATGCCACATCCACTTCCACATGGCACGGCCCAGCCGCCGCTTCCCACACCAGACCAGGAACATTCTGAGCGGCTCGTTTACCACAACATGCCTCCACACTGGGTTGCCAGGGCAGAATGATCATTAATAACCTTTCAGAATAAGAGCCTATCTCTGTGGGAGCCCAACATCAGCCTGGCAGGTCTGTGGTCGCATCTATTTATAAAGCCAAACTTTCCGTGGCGACTGGGTGAACACACTGCATAATACTCAGCTCCTCCTTGCTCCACCACCTCGGCTCCTATCCCCACAAATCTCTTATCAGGGAGGAGAGGGTGTCCTCTGACACCCCCGAGGTTATTGGGCTTACAGGCAGACGGCATCAGAGGGAAGTAAACAGGAAGCAATCATGCAGGGCTTATCTGCAGGAGAAGAATGCAATCTTAACCTCATTATTTCCAACAGGCCCGAAACTTTTCTGAAAAATGCTCTTATCTAGAATAACACAAGTCAGCCGAACTTCTGTGATCATTTTAACACTTTTTGAGACACTTTGAGACAACAAGGTTTAACAAATGATGGACCCAGACTCAGGTGACGTTCTGTGAAGAAGAAGACCCTCTGCTGGGTTTCAGATGAATGTTTCCTGTCAGACTCCTGAAAGTCGCCTTCATCATCAGAATATGACTGAGTCACAGAACAGGATCCATCTCTGATGCTCACTCCAAAAATGCTCCCTGAGTTGGGGTGTGTTTGTGTGTGACACCTTCCTCTCACTAAATGCTTAAAGGTTAAGTGTATAACAGGGGTTAAATACAACAGCACAATGAGCTGGCAGGCTTACAGAGCTGCCCCCTTTAGACCATGTCAGGTGGTGGTGGTGAGGGGGGGTCTCTCCGTGTAACACAGCCTGAGACACCGTGGCAGCAGCCCCCACGTCAGCATATGGTCCACAGATGGAGTCACTCTGTCGGCTGGAGGGGGCTCATCCTGACTATCAATATGTCAGGAATGTATATAGATGAGTCTGACAGTCACCGGCATCCGACTCCTCTGTAATCTTAAACTTCCTAACATTTATGTTACTATGATTATGCAGCTTCTCATATGAAGTTAAAAGTACGGGAATACTTGAAGGGATTTCTATCATTTATTCCAGGGTTTTCAAAGTAAAAAAACAAACTTTTACAAATAAATATAAAGTAAATCAAATTATTTTATTAAGGCGGGGGCTGCAAAATATCGACTTGGGGGCCTGCCAGTTTTAACCAGATTTATTCTGTGAATCTATCATGATATCAGCGTCATCAGAGAGGAGCAACTTTTGATTTCTGAAACCAGCATCTATTTAATGTTGTTGATGAACATTAAAGCTTTGGATTTGTGATGTTGGTCAAACTGCAGGTTATTCATGCACCACAACAGCAGTGAAGCATGATGGGTGAATGAAATGGATGCATCTGGTGTGTGAGCTGCCACGATTAGTCGACTAATCGATGACTAATCGACTATTAAAATAGTCAATGACTAATTTAATACTCGATTAGTCGTTACTTTATTTTATATGGAGTTAAAGCGTAGTAAAGTTGAACAAAGTTTCATTATTTGAGTCAGTGAGACCAATACTTGACCTTTTGCGAAAAATGGTTCCTTGTTTCAGATGTCAACCTCATAAGGAATATACTTTCCATCAAACTCATTTTGACAGGTGACCTTTGACCCTACATACCCTTTATATATAAAATTGATATTAAGTTATTACGTCATCTTGAGGGGCGGGGCAACTGTCAAAATCAGTTTGATGGAAAATATATTCCTTATCTCTCTCTCATTTGATTTAATCTTGTTTCAATCCCAGATACTAATGAAGGACAGAGCCTGCACGATTCATTTAAAGTTGAATAAACTATCATCTTTATTTTTAGTTAGTTTAAAGCTTATGGTGGTTAAGATGTGTGCTTTAGATCCACTTTGTGAATGACCAGATTAGTCGAATAATCAAAGATTTGTCGACTTAAAATCATCGTTTGTGGCAGCACTAATCTGGTTACTACTTCCACCACCCCACCGTCTTAAATCTGAGTGAAATCCTTTAGCTGCGGTCAGAGGATACATTGGGCATCTTATGTTTTAACGTATGCATTTTAAAGCAGTTAACCCACAACTTCATATACTATTTTGTTAATATAACAGATGTTCCAATGTTTTGGACTTTGTCTCTTTCTTTAATTATTGTGCATCTTTTGTGTTCTGCAATTGTGTTTGTTTGCTTCCTGTTCTCTTGTTGCTGCAGGTTCTCCATAACAGATGTTCCAATGACTGTCTGCCTCTTTGCTCTCAGTTTCCAGCCGCTCACAGCAGGTTCCTCTTACTGGATCTGGTTCTGCTGCAGGTTTTTCTCTTTCTTCTGTCACCTTTTGCTTGATCAATGTCACTAATAAAAGCTGTTATTATATTATTAGGACAGTCAAGCTTTTAGTTTTTTACTCTTTTGACTTTTGTTCAAGTAAATAGTTGGTTTAATTCAACTTTAATGCAGGTCTTCTGTCCAGAAGGACGTCTGCTTGTCTAACCACGCTAACATAAAGTCGTACTTAAGACATCCATCAGAGCAGTAAGACGAGATATTTAGAACATGTTGGAGTCCACATAAAACGCATGCGATTTTTCCAGACTTTTAGCTCCGCCTCCCCTCTTCTTATAACAAACGCAGACTAATAATGTCAGTAAAATTCAAATGAGCCGGCGCGTCTGGTGGAGCCTTAAGGTCAGATTCTGCACATACCAGCTGCAGCTTTAAAAGTGACTCTGACATTAAGCAGGAGCCGCTCATCCAGCCCAGCTCATCTGGCAAACATTCAGGCCGCCTCCAGGACTCTCCCTCCTCCACGTCTCACCAGGAACATGAGCTGCTGCCCTCACGTCTGGCAGATGCTCGGACATGACTTCACGCTGCTGCCTGGAACCAGTGGAGCCCCCTTAAATGCGTGGGTGACAGCAGCAGAAGAATTAACATCTGATTGTGGATTTGCCAAAACCTGAATCCTGAAACCTGATGCTTGGATCTGAATGGATCCTATCATCCAGATCAACATCCTTGCAGCGTTCCTTCCAGGTACGGAAATAAAGACCAAGAAACAAAGAGGAACCACGAAGACAATGACGGATCCTGCAGATCGCCATTGTTTGGTTCCAGTATACCAGTACAGATAACTGTTCATCCTCCAAGATGCAAAGGAAGTTGTGAAAACTCTTTCAAAGGAGACCAAAATAACCTTTTCAGCTTTTAAAACCGTCACTAACTACGACTGACGGGAGGCGTGGCTTCATAATTTTACCACAAGGAGGAGGAGGAAGAGGGGAGGTCGTCACAGACAGACAGGACATTATTTTAATAAGGATGTTACAACATGCAAGAATAACAATATGCTGTCAGGCTGAAGACAGCGGCCACTTACCGCTTTGTCAAACTCCATCTCTGAAAAGAATCTATACCAAGGCTCACTCTCTAAATCTACATCTTCTGGACTTACATCCTGAGTCTAGAGGCACGGCGACAGGAAGAGGAGGAGAAAGACAGAGAGAAGACAGTTCAGACAGCAAAGCATTTACACTGACGGCCAACGGTTTCATCCACCTGCTGACGTCACAGCATGCTGACTCATCACAAGTCGATTTGTTTCTAATTTTTGTGGAAATAATATAATGATTTTAGATAGCATTTTTGTGCTTATCTTGCAGAGATAGCAGGAGAAAAGAGCCAGTAATGACTGGAAAGAGGGAGACAGTGCAAAGACTGCTGGGAAATATTTCTATTTTTGCACTATCCCAGTTTGTTCACAGCCTTTTCTGGTCTTTAAACCTAAATAAGGTTGAAGTTGTTGTGTTCTTTTCTGAGAGAGAACCAACACTTCATTTAAGTAATCCTCACAGTTGCAGCTCTGCAGGAAAAATGATGAAATACAAATGAATTTCTAGTTTTACTGGCTCTCATGACGTAACTATAACATGTCCTCTGTTCTCAATCCTGCCATGTTAGAATAGTTCAAAAACATTAGGTTAATTCATTTTAAGGCGTATTGATGGAGGATTTTTTTTAAACTTCTGTAAGGATCCGGTCATCAGAACCTTTGTAAGGTTTTATTTGCCATGAAGAACTGAAACAGACCGAATGTTCTCCTGTCAGAAATGTTCAGAAGCATCCAGATGTGACTGAAGCTGACTCTAATGGGCACGGCGGTGGACATGGAGATCAGGCAGGAATTACATCACCACGTCTCCATCACAGCCTCTTTCTGTTGATGTAATGCAGCAGGATTGACAGAAATAATCAGATCTGGACATGAAAAAGGGGATGGAGAGCGTGAGACTTCCTCCATGTTTGGTGTCTGTGCTCCAGAGGATTCAGCCCCATCAGCTGGACGCATGAAGACAGCGCTGATCCCTGTAACCGATACACTCATGGCTGCATCCAAAAGGGATTGTTTGTCGCTGCAACCAGACGCCCTTCAGGAATGTGGTGGCTGCACACAAACGTCGCCTCCTGATCTGTTAGTGATGCAGCTGGTGGTGGTGGGGTGCATGGGGGGGTAGCTCAGACGACACACACAAACAGGCAGGAGGGGGAAAGTGTGAAGAGCTAGCTTACCGTTCTCTCCAGCTTCAGCACGGATGATTTCCCCGGCTCGTACTCAAAGATGCTCCTGGGCTCGGCGCGGTACTTCCTGGTGTCTACCTTTTTGTCTGGGGGCTCCCACTCATTCCTGTGGAGAGCCAGGGGGGGGTAGTGAGTGAGGCGGCAGTGAGGGGTGGGACTGAAGACGGCGAATCCTACTGAGTGGTTTCCATGGAAACCGGCACGGGCCGAAACGTGTGTTTCTTCTATCTATTTATGTATTCAAATGTGACGTC